>NW_003852409.1:16232503-16237515 GCF_000181295.1 Otolemur garnettii | reverse complement strand
GTACGTTCACACCCAGACCCTCTCAGCAGAACTACTCTGATCCTCCCTTCAGGGTCACTCACCTGAGCATGCTGCCCTTTAAATGCAACAGCTTCTAACATGACCTTTCAAATCTCTGGCTAAAAACCTATCCCTTTCCTCCATACAAAACACACTGTATTGTCTTTAGGAGCCAAACTGAAGAGCTGAGGGTCAGATTCATTCACTCATTTCCTTATACCCCAACTAAAGCCATCTAAAGAGAGGAGAAAGGGGAAAGCAGGAAACAGATGCTAGAAAAAGTGCTGCTGGAAAACTCAGGCCAAGGACAAGGGCTATAAACAACAAAACATTTTAACCCTAAGTTCATGCCACCTCAGACTCCTGGCTTCAAGTGAGCCTCCTCCTGCCTCAGCCTCCCAATTGTCTAAGACTACAGGTAACTGCCACAACACCTGGCTAAGATTTCTTTTTCTTTCTTTCTTTTTTTTTTTTTGGTCGGGAAATATGTTAAGCTTCATAACCCATTGTACCTAACTTTAAAGCATATTAGCCAGCCAGGTAAACAAACTTCTTCCTATCATTAAACCATAAGGGGAACGTATGATATCTCCAGATCTGTCACTTACTGAAATGACACCTTCAAAAACAGTTTCACGGAAGATGCAGGTGTCCATTCCTCACATCCACCCTTAATACAAACAGGATTCTAATTCTCAGCCCTAGAAGGGCATGTTTTCAGAGAGATAAGGGAATGTGGAATAAGGCCTTCTGGTAACAGCCTGATGCAGGCAGAGCAGAGAATGAGGAGTTCCTGTTGACGCAGGTGCCTCACAGCCCTGCTCACTCTGCACACTCTCAGACTGATGTCGCCAAAGTACCTGAAACGCAGCCCCCTTGTGATTTCACTCCAGGCCTTCATTTCTGTTCAATCCCACCCTTTCCTATCTACACCTCCACTCAACTGAGGCCCTTATCGATTATCCCCTCCCCTGTCTGTATCTTCAACTTCTAATCCTTCCGCATGTAAAATACACCTAGGACTTACGCATCTTAAAAACAGCCCGTCTCCATCTCTCTCCTTCCCTTCAAAGTCAGGCTGCCTAAGAGAGTGTCCTAGAGATTCCATCTCCCCTGCTGACCTCCCACACCTACAAGAACCCCTCAAAGGTATCAGGTCTACACAGACTGTAAGTGAAACCTTGGAGTTCTCAGAATCACTTCCAAAGACAACACTTTTTTGAGCAGGGCTAGATGCAGACGAGCTCACTGAACTGTGGGAGCTCTAGCAGAACTCTGAGAGGGCGTCCCCAGTCAATCAAGTTGAACTGAGGTATTTCGTGGTACCTATCTGACTGCTGCTCCCATTCTGCCAAAGATGACCATACTGACTTGACATAGTTGATACTGACCTTCACCCACTTCTCCCAGCATCACTGGCTGCTTCATGAAGAAACTGCCACTTTGTAATAAGCTCACATCATCGCGAGGAAAAGGAAGAGCCTCTCTGCCTTCTCAGTGGTAGGACCTAAAAATGACTCATCTAAGAGCAAGATCATTTGAGGAATGTTAAAGGAAAAGATGGCGGGGGAGGGGGGCAGAAGAGGAGAATAGGCAGGTATGGTTTAATGGGTGTTGACTCTAGCAGGGGTGTCCAACCTTTTTTTCTCTGCTGCACATTAGAAGCATAAGTGTTGTCTTGGGCCATACATTAAATACACAAATACTAATGAAAGCTGATAAGCAAAGGATAGGTCCGTGCATACTTTTTGTGATATCCGATACCACAGATAAGCAAAAAACATCCTTGCAAAATCTGCATGCAGCCCATAGGCCACAGGTTGGACACCCCTGACAGAGTTTCAAATTTGCAAGATGAGAAACTTCCAGAGATCAGTTACACAACAAAGTGTATGTACTTAACACTACTGAACTGGAACACCTGGAAATGGAGATGGTAAATTTTATAGTATATGTATTTTATCACAATTTAAAAGAAATTTTTAAGATAACTGTTTAGTGCATTTAATTCAAAAAGTAATACTGAACTAGGGCTAGGATCTGTTCTGTTTAAAGCCACCTCTTCCGTATTCACTCACGTGAAGCTGGATTTTGGTTTAGATATTGAAAGACCTTATATATTTTTTAAAATCGTTTTCATACTGGCTGGCCCACAGATTAATCAAGGTCTCTCACACACACACTCTCTGTCTCCTCCTTATGCTTCATACAGATTCCTAAGCACCAGGGATCTGATCTTTCCCCTTGTTTTTCTTTTCTGTTCATTAAAGATGACTGAGCTTGTGGGCTTTCTGGGCAACGAAGCTTGGGTGAGAAAGTGAGCTGCACTTTTGGCAAACAAGATGGATTTTACTTTAAAGTGGAAGAACTATACCTGATTTCATCAGGAAAGACTTATTTGTTAAAACCACACAAGTTCAACTTGTGGAAGAAAAAAAACCCCTGGGGAGAAAAAAGACAATGCACGGGAAAGTCATCAATAAAGCTAAATGCCAACCGAGGTTACAGAACAAAACTAACGGACTTTCCCATGTGGTTTCCCCTGAGTACAGAATGGCTTGCTGTCTCTAGCCTTTAATAACAACTGATGCTATCTGTAAATACTTCTCAAGCTTGCAATTGTGAAAAATAAAACTAGAAAGCATCTGGACCTCGGTAGCCTTGCCAGCATGGACTGCGGTATGTATGGTCTGGATATGGAAACACGATCCCTGAAAGCAAACAGATGGGGCTGCAAGGAAGCAAGCAGGGGAGTCTGACCCCATTTCTGCAGACAATGAGAGCAGAGCACTTCAGGTTTTCTGGCCAGTTCTGCCAACAGGGGAGTGCAGGGAAAAGCTAATGAACAACCAGCTTGGGTTTGGACACAAAGAAGCTGGCAACTGTGTAGGACCCAAATGTCTTATCTGGCAAAGGCTTGGAAAATGCCCGCCTGGGAGGAGCAGGCAAGTGATGCTCAGGTGGTCTCGCACAGAGGGAAAATGTACCCTCAAGAGCCGCAAAGACCCAAGTAACTTCAGTTGTCCTGTCTATAAAATGAGGCCATGACTAATCACTCACAGTGGTGATTTTAAACCAGGGTACGATGAGAGAATCTTAGGTAGGCTACAAAACTTTTTTTTCTTTCTTTTTTTTTTTTTTGAGACAGAGCCTCAAGCTATTCCCCCTGGGTAGAGTGCTGTGGCATCACAGCTCACAGCAACCTCCAACTCCTAGGCTCAAGAGAGTCTCCCGCCAAGTAGCTGGGACCACAGGCGCCTACCACAACGCCCGGCTATTTTTTTTTTTATTATTGTTTTATTATTGTTGTTTTTATCATTATTGTTTGGCAGGCCCTGGCTGGATTCAAACCCGCCACCTTTGGTGTATGTGGCTGGCACCTTAGCCACTTGAGCCACAGGCACTGAGCCTACAAAACTTTTTAAAGATGATTAATTAAAATATTTCTGAAAGAAGTTCAAAGCACAGTAAGTATATTCTTTTTTTTTTACTCTTTTTTTTAATCAATATAATTTAAGCATGCTGTGGAAGTTTAACTACAGGTTTAAGCATGCTGTGCGATAAAAAAGATCGAAAAGCACTGACTCAGAGGGTTCTGTGCTGAACACCCTTACCAAACACTCAAATAATTGTTTTTTCCCTTCCTAGCCCACTGTTGGTCAGAATGGCCTCACCTAATAATATTTCCAAGAAGTGTTTAAGGAAACACTTATCTTTGCTTTTGCCAAGTGAAAACATTCTAACTTTCTCTATTGCTGCAAGGGATGGCAGAGGTGTGGAATTCTAGCACAAAAACCCATGCTAATGGACATGGGCACCAAAAACAGAGCAATTTTATGAGACCTGATAGAGTGAACCATTCGTGAAGGTGGCTTGTGAGAGACAGAAACAGTTTTTAGGAGAAAGAAACCCAAGAATGGTAATTTGGGGGAGGAATATGCAAAATTCTGTACTCACCTTAGCAGTAAGGAAAACATTGAAGTGCTCATTGAAGGAGAGAACAGGATGATCCGTAATTCTTTTTAGGAATTTATCCAAAGCTTTTCTTCTGGTCTCCACAAACTCTTCTGAAAAACGATCCACGACACCTTTCACCACAAACTTCTCAGGAAGGGGCTAAGAAGACATAAAGAAAAAAATCAGAGTAATTGATGAGATGGTGCAGGGACAAACAGCCAGGCTAGCAAACAACTCCTCTCTCCCACATGTCCAAGAACACTATTTTTCAAGTCAGTCAGATCTTTATGTAGTCAGCAATACAAAGACTTCCAAAACATATAGTTGGAGTAAATCACTACTGCGCTTTCCGTTTTACAATGCAAGAGATAAAACACTACAGCATAGTCCCTGAAATACAGAAAATCAGTGTTGATCCAGGAAGTATTATCTTTACATTGTTGATGTACACATACTATAATAGGAAAGTTATGGCAAGATAAGAAAGATAATCAAAGGCAGTCTATGGGAAGACAGCTGAACACATCAAGCACACAACAATTTACTTAACTATCTTAAGATTTTACTCTCAGTTCAAGGAGTAAAAGAATTTGGTGAATGAAGAAATAAGGACATTAGGCAAACTCATGTATCTAAAAAATATCTCTTCTAAGCCAATTTTTTTTGTTCAGGTTTATACTCAAAGAGTTCTTTAGAATATAATTTCCCCTATTCTCCTTACTTGACTTTCTCTATCACGCTTACTTCAGACAGATATTGGGGGCAATTTAAAACTACTTGCCTACCAAGGGATCTTTGAGCTTTAATCTATTTCCATAGGTAGCGCTGGTCAAATGCTTGATTAAAAGGTCTTCTTCCTTACTATTGCCATAGGGAAAGAGAGTATCTTCTATGCACAATTTTAAAATATTTGAATTATGGAATATTAGAAGGAAATTTACATTTAAACTAGGCAAGTGAATTATATACCATGACCAAAGGTGTTTTATCCCAGGGTCTCAAGGCTGGTTCAATATATGTAAATCTATAAATATAATTCATCACATAAACAAAAT
>NW_003852409.1:16230671-16232279 GCF_000181295.1 Otolemur garnettii | reverse complement strand
CTCTATGGTTTATCTTACTAGGGTACAAGTGAATCTTTCTAAAAGCAGAGTATGAACGTTTTAACTCAATAACTAAGAAAATGACATGAAGGTTATCTTGACCAGTTTGATGAGAGCATTTCAAAATGTACATGAAAACAGCACATTGTACCCCATGATTGCATTAATGCACACAGTTATGCTATAAGAAATTTAAAAAAAAGAAGAATGGAAGAAAAAGTATCCAATGGACTCAGCCCTACCGTGAAACCAATTTATAGCTTTCATATGAAACCTATAACCCAATTATAGCCCAAGAAGAAGGGGAAAGGATAGAGGGAGAGGAGGTGGGGAGAGGATAGGTGAAGGGAGGGTAATTGGTGGGACCACACCTATGGTGCATCTTACAAGGGTACATGTGAAATTACTAAGTGTAGAATATAAATGTCTTAACACAATAACTAAGAAAATGCCATGAAGGCTGTTAACCAGTTTGATGAAAATATTTCATTGCATATAAAACCAGCACATTGTACCTCATGATTGCATTGATGTACACAGCTATGATTTAATAAAAAATAAAATAAAATAAATAAAATGGGCAAGTGATCAGATAGATATTTCTCCAAATCAGAACTACAAATGCCCAAACAAGTGCATGGAAGGATACTCAACATCATTCCTCATCAAGAAAGTAAAAATCAAAACAATAATGAAATACCACTACGATGATCGTCATTTTAAAAAAAGAACAAATGTTGGTGAGGATATGGAAAAGCTGGACCCCCTACAGATTGCCAGTGGGAATGTAAACTGTACAGCCACTGTCAAAACCAGTTTGTTGGTTTCTCAATATGTTAAAATACAGAATTATCATATGACTTAGCAATTATGGTTATAGAAATATGACCTAAAGAATTGAAATCAGGTGCTCAAACAAAAACTCGTATGCAAATGATCATAGCAGACCTATTCACAGTGGCCAAAATGTAGAACTAATGCAAGTGACCATGGATGGGTGAATGGATAAACAAAATGGGGTATCTCTATGCCATAAAATGGAATTAAGTACTGAAACATACTACATCTTATACAAACCCTAAAAACATGGGGTAAGTGAAAGAAGTCAGATGCAAAAGGCCGTATCTGGTATGACTACATCGATACAAAATGTCTAGAACAGGCAAATTCATAGAGACAGAAATCAGACTAATAGTTGCCAGAGGGTGGAGGGAAGGGGAAACGAGAAGTGACCACTTCATAGGCACAAAGTTTTCTTGTGGGATGATAAAAAACTTCTGAAACCTTTCAGGAGGTGGTGATAGTTGCACAACATCCTGTATGTACTTGATGCCACTGAACTGTAGGTTTTTAAATGGCCAAAGTGGTAGACTTTAGGGTTTTTCACAATAGAAGAACATATTACGTATTTCTAAGTCATAAAGCATAACAATAATACCAGCACCCATTCACCCACCACTCAACTTGACAAACAGACAAACAGAACAGCCCAACCGACAAAGCTGCCCATCAGCTGGACCCTGATCAGATCCCTACTCTTCCCGAGCTCCACGAGGGAACCACGATCCTCAACCTTTTGTTCCTTGCTCCTTATACCTTACACTAGTG
>NW_003852409.1:16200712-16230311 GCF_000181295.1 Otolemur garnettii | reverse complement strand
TCCCAAGTAGCTGGGACTACAGGTACCCAGCACAACGTCTAGCTAGTTTTAGAGACAGAGTCTTGCTCTTGCTCAGGCTGGTCTCAAACTCCTGAACTCAAGCAATCCTTTTCCCTTGGCTACAGGAGTACTAGGATTATAGGCGTGAGCCCAGCCTTGCTTTACAGTTTTAAAACAACGTATTATTTGTTGAATTTGCTACAGTTTTAAAATAATGTATTATTTGTTGAATTTGCTTTTGAACGCAACGAAAAACAGAATCACAGCCTTAGGAGGATAGCATGCCCAAGTGTGACACCTAGTGGAGCTTGTACTTGGGTAGAATACTAGATATGTGGCACTGGGTCAGATGTACAGGCCATCCAGCCCCGTGTTCTGGCTCAGTCAAAAGTACCAGAGAAGCTTTCTTTAGAGGGTACAGTTGTCCCTTAGGATCAGTCCTTTACTCTGACCAGTTCTTTTCTCCTATTCCTTTAGGCAGCCGTTCTCACACCCCAACTTTTTATGCTAAACACATTCCTATTCCTCCAATGCAGGAACCAGTTATAAGAACATCAATCATACGGAAGTTCCCTAACCACTTTGCTTCTCTTCGGAGCCCATCTACCAGGCATCGCCCTCACCTCATTTCTCAGGTCTCTGTGAACAACACATTCCTCCCTAAAGCTAACTATTTCATCTGTATCCTTGACCCATTTTTCACTATAGAGCACCTGTCATCATGAATTAATTCTATTTTCTCTTCCCTGAATCTTCAACATCTCCTGCTTGTCTAGCCCAAAGCCCGGTATCTATAAAAACATAGTTTTTCTATCTGAAAATAATGAATCCAACCACCTATTGACCTTACATTCTTCTTCTCCACTCTTCTTCTTGGCTTGTTCAACCTTTTTGAAGAAGCCATTTATCTTGACTCCCATTCTTTCCATCGATTTATCAACTCCTTACGTCTTCCCACCCCCAAAACAAAACTGGCTTTGGTACTGCCCTTTAATGCTGTGTTTCCCTGCCCCGTCCACCTCCCTCACCCCCGCTAGTGCAGAAACTGCCCTTTTAAAGATGATCAGCGAGGACTTTCTAATTGCCAAATCCAGTTGGTATTTTTGCTGTAACTTCATGAGTCCCATCCAGCCTACTCTCATTTGCTTATGCCAGATAGGACTCAGGAGGAAGACCTACCAAGCAAGTAAATGGTCACATGTGCTTCACATAATACAGCCAACGACCTCCTGAAACAGTCGTCCACCCTTCAGATTTAGTACATTAAACTCGTGTCAACGAATTGGAGGAACTTGCTATTTAAAGGAGTCCTGGGTCAATCCTTCTGCGGAGGGAATTTCCTTCTGCAAAATGATTATTCTCAAATGTACATGGCTTTAGAAATTTGTTTCTTCCTATTTCAAGCTCCCTTAATGGGACACACCTACTCTCAGCCTCACCCGTGGTTCTCTCTGAGCTATTTATGCATAGGAATCTGGGTTGCTGGTGAAACCAAGCATGTGTATAGTCTGTAAATGAGATCAGGCAAATGAAGAGCTCAACAGCACACAGCACATGTCTAATGAATGCCAAGTATTTTTTATTAATTTTTAAACACTGAGTACAAAAAGTAAAAAGAGGAATAGACGACTATAAGGTAGAATTTTCTATCTTTTAGATCAAAATGTTAAAAAAAAAAAAATCCCCTGAGATACCACTTCCTCCTCCTTAGGATGGTTACCAGAAAAATGGAAAATAGCAAGTGTTGGCAAATAGGTGGAGAAACTAGATCCTCAGACATTTCTGGTGAGAATATAAAACAGCACGACTACTGTGAAAAAGTTTGGCAGTTCCTCAAAATATTAAATATAGGATTACCATATGGTCCAGCAATTCCATTTCTTGGTGCCTAGCCAAGATAACTGAAAACAAATGTTCAAACAAGATTTGTGCAACAAAGGTTCACAGCAGCATTATGCATGGCAGGTGGGCTGGGCAAAGTGGGGAATGGGGAGCGATTATTTAATGGGTGTGGAGTTTTCTCTGAGAGTGCTGTAAATATTCAATTTATACATAGTGCTCACTGCTGTGCAACACTAAAGCCACTGATTGTATACTTTAAAATGGTGAATTTTATGTTACATGAATTTTACTTCAATTTTTTTAGAAAAAGAGACGTGATAGTGGAAGCAGACCTCAGAGAGATGATGCTAGGTATGCTGCTGGCTTTGAAGACAATGGAGGGGGCCATGAGCCAAGGAATGCAGGTGCCCTTAACCCAGAAAGGGCAAGGAAACCTTCTCCCTCAGCCCCTCCAGAAGGAAGACAGCCCTGGCCTACATCTTAACATTATCCCTTGGAGACCAATTTTGCACTTTGACCTCCCAAGCTATAAGAGTATAAATTTCTGTTATTTAAGCCACCTTAAGAAAATATGACCAGGGGTGGGGGTAAGGAAACAGATAGAGATGAAACAAGATGGTCCATGAGCTGAGATGTTGATACTGAGTGATGGGGGCTCATGGGGGTTCTCTGCGCAGAATCTCTCTACTTTAGTATATTTGATGTTTTTCATAATGAAAATGTTTTTAAAATCTAAATATATATGTATTGGAACTTGCAAAAAAAAATCCTATTTGTCTATAGAGAACTCAAATTAATCAACAACAACAAAAAAAGCAAATAATCCCATTTATCACTGAGCAAGAAATAGGAACAGAAACTTCTCTGAGGAAGACAAATGGCTAACAAACATATGAAAAAATGCTCATCATCCCTGATCATCAGAGAAACGCAAATCAAAACCCCCCTGAGATATCACCTAACCCCAGCAAGAATAGCCCATATCAAAAAGTCCCAAAGTTGCAGATGCCGGCATAGATGTGGAGAGAGGGGAACACTTGTACACTGCAAACTAATATATCTTCTTTGGAAAGAAGTATGGAGAATCCTCAAAGAACTCAAATTAGACCTCCCATTTGATCCCACAATCTCATTACTGGGCATCTACCCAGAAGAAAAAAAATCATTTTATCATAAAGACATTTGCTGAAGATCAATGTACAATTCCCAAGATGTGGAAACAACCTAAATGTCCATCAACCTAAGAATTGATTAACAAACTATGGCATAGGCTTGGTGCCTATAGCTCAGCAGCAAGGGCACCAGCCACATACACTGGAGCTGGTGGGTTTGAGCCCGGCCCAGGTCTGCCAAACAACGACAACTACAACAAAAAAATAGCCTGCATTGTGGCAGGTGCCTTATGGGCCTTATAGTCCCAGCTACTTGGGAAACTAAGGCAAGAGAATCGCTTAAGCCCAAGAGTTTGAGGTTGCTGCAAGCTGTGACACCACGGCTGCCTAGGGAGCCATAGTGAGACCCTGTCTCAAAAAAACAAAAACAAAAACAAAACTGTGGTATAGGCTCGGCACCCGTAGCACAGCGGTTACTGCACCAGCCACATATACTTAGGCTGGCAGGTTCAAACCTGGCCCAGGCCAGCTGAAAAAACAACAATGACAACTGCAACAAAAAATAGCTGGGTGTTTGGCAGGCACCTATAGTCCCAGCTTGGGAGGCTGAGGCAAGAGAATGTTTGGATGAGAATTTGATATTGCTGTGAGCTATGACACCACAGCACTCTACTAAGGGAGACACAGTGAGACTCTGTCTCAAAAAAAAAAACAAAACTGTGGTATATAAAAGAGATGGTGATTTTATATCTTTTGTATTAACCTGGATGGAGTTGAACCACATTCTTCTTAGTGAAGTATCACAAGAATAGAAGAGCAAGTACTCAATACTAATATGAACCAGCAGACTATCTAATACTCGCCCACATAATAGAAAAACTCAATTCAATTCAAGTTGGGGGGAGGGCAGCGAGGAGAGAAGGGGAAAAGACTGGTGTGCTACCACTTAAGGGGTTATGATGTAAAGGTATATGACACACTTCTTGGGTGCAGGCCACAGCTACAAGAGGGACTCTACCTAACAAATGCAAACATTGTAACCTAGTTGTTTAGACCCTCACATTAACCTGAAATTTAAAAAAAATCCTATTTACAAAGCATCATAACATATTAAATATTTCAAGGATATACTGATATTTTTATATTAGATACCTTTGATGAAGCACTTTCACATATATTCCTTATTTGTTTATAAAACTGTTAAATATTCTAATCAAAAAGACAAGAAAGGGAGATACGAGAAAACTTTTGAAGGTGATGGATCTGTTAATTACCTCAATTGAGATGCTGGTGTCATGGGCATGCGCTAAATATGTGTAAATTGTACAACTGATTCAGAAAGATTCTAAAGTTCCTCTCAAAAAATAAAACACATGTAAATAGCTAGAAAAGCTCTGAAAACTAAGTATATTGAGAGATGGGGACCCATCAGACATTGTAATGTTCTATAAAGTGACAATAATTCAACTAGTATAGGAGGGACATCAAAATAGAGAGATCAACGAACCAAACGGTTCAAAAAGCCTACACAAGTCTAATGCATGACACAGTCTAATCCATGAACTATGAGAAAGATGACTGATTAGTTACAAGTGGTTCAATTCACACACCACCTGACAAAAAGTAAGGCACTCACATCTTACGTCAGAATGAATTCTACATTTAAATACAAAAAATAAGCGCCTAAAAATAATAGAAGAAAATACAGAAAATTTCAACATTCTAAGTTAGAAACAACCTTCAAAGCCAGAAACTATAAAGGAAAGATTAACTTGGGTAGGACGGAAGAGAAGGGTTGTTTTTTTTTTTTAATGGAGCTAAGACTAAGACGAATGACAACTGGGGGAAAAAACAGATAGAATGACAGATATTCCCAACTGAGTTAATTTTTTCTTTTCTTTTTTTTCCTTTTCTGCAGATATGGATTTTTCCACAAACCAATAAGGGGAAAAGAAGAGAAGAATGTGAAGAGGCAATTCGTTTAAAATTCCAATGTCCAATAAAGTCATGGTAAGATATTCAGACTCACTAGCAATCAAAAGAAATGAAAACTTACCATATAAAAATGGACTCAAAATATATTAAAGAGCAAAAACTGTAAAACTCTTAGGAGATAACACAGGTATAAATCTTCATTGACTTTGGATTAGGCAATCATTTCCTTTTTTTTTGAGACAGTCTCACTCAGTTCCCCCTGGTAGAGTGCCATGTCATCCTAGCTCACAGAAACCTCACTTTTCGGGGCTCAAGTGACCCTCTTGCCTCAGCCTCCCAAGTAGCTGTCACAACGCCCAGATATTTTTTAGACAGGGTCTCATTCTTGCTCAGGCTGGTCTTGAGCTCCTGAGCTCAGGCAATCCACCACCTCAGCCTCCCAAAGTGTTAGGATTATAGGCGTGATGAAATGCATATTTTAAATGGGGAATTGTATGTTATATAAATTTCAACAAAACTGTTTTTTAAAAAGAAATGGAAATCTGAACAACAATTACATTGTTCACTGGGCTTCCATTTGACAATAAGTTCCCCAAGATAGGAATCCTTTGTCTCTGTTTTATTTTTGTTTTGAGACAGAGTCTCACTCAGACGTCTCAGGTTGAGTACCATGCTGTCATAGCTCACAGCAACATCAAACTTGGACTCAAGTGATCTTCCTGCCTCGGCCTCCCAGGTAGCTGCAACTACAGGAATGTGCCACAGTGCTCCACTAGCTTTTCTACTTCTAGTAGAGATGGGGGTCTCACTGTTGCTCAGGCTGGTCTTGAACTTCTGAGCTCAAACAATCTACCCATCTCAGCCTCCCAGAGTACTAGGATTATAGGCGTGAACCACCACGCCCAGCCCTTGCCTTTCTTATAACCCTACACACTACCTTCTATCCCTCCCCAAGGTTACTTACCAGGCCTAGAAAAAATATTAACAAAAAGTTGGTGTTCAATAATAGCAAAACTGCTATAAAATGAATTCGTACAGGGAAAAAAAGGGGTTGTTTCTGATTTGACTTTCATGTTGAAATCAGAGATACTCTCCTATATTAAAACTCTCTCCACCCCAGGTATGTGAGTACCAAGAATATATGAAGAAATTCAAGTCTCTGCTTGTTTTTAAAGTACTTCCCTACTCTGCTTCTACCCAGAAGATAAGAAACCATACGTAAAGATACTCCGTGGGCATCCTGGACTTTTTAGGGTTTGTGGATGAACTACTATAATTAGCCAGCAGGTGTCACTGGATGACCTTTGTTCATCACCCACCAAACCTCAAATGCACCTGCTGCCAGGAGGGGGCGCCTGATTCCCCTGATAAATAGTGAGTGCTACTCATGAAGAGCGGCTTCTTCCAAAACAGTATGGAAAGGCAGGGGAAAAAAGAAACCGTGCGGTGAAGGAACCTGACACTAACTCAATTCAGGTGACCGGGGCATTGACAGTAATACCTCTTGCCAATAGCACCTGCCCTTGACATGTGGTGATGAGAAAGGACCTCACCTTGGTGGTTTTCCTCCCCCAAACGTATTATTACCCCAATCTAATGACAAGAAAAATATCAGACAAATGTCAGTTGAGGGACATTCTACACAATACCTGTGCAGTGCTCCTCAAAACTGTCAAGGTCATCAAAAAGAAAGGAAAGCCAAAGAAACTGTCACAACCAAGAAGAGCCTAAAGGACATGATTACTAAATGTAAGGTAGGATCTTGGGTGGGATCCTGGAATAGAAAAAGGCGTTAGGCAAAAACTAAGTAGGAACTCAGAATAAAGAACTTTTAGTTAAAAGCACCACTTACTTAATAATGATTGAGTCATTAACTGTGACAAATGTGCCATACTAACATAAGATGTTAATACTAAGCAAAACTGGATGTGGGGCATGCGAATTCTCTACCTCTGCAATAATTCTGTAATTCTAAAATGTTTGTGAAACAAAAAGTTTACTTAGAAAGACTCACTAACTGTCAGTTTTGCCAAATTAAGATTCTATTTTAAGGACTAGTCGCAACTCTTTCCAAACTATTGTTCCCTCTTCAGGCATGTTTCTAAGTGAAAAGCAAAACTACAGGCTTGGAGAGCGGGGAGGATATATGATTAAGGAGAAAGGAAATGCCCCAAGAAAGAACAGCAAGACCCGTGCTTTCTACCACGCCACTAGCAAAGTGGCTCTTTTCACCCTGAGAACCAAGAACGCTCCCAGTATGCTTAACAACACATACAGCCTCTTCCAACCCTGGGAGGAAAGGCTGGAAGAAGCAGTGGTAACAGGAAACTTGGCCATGCTAAGAAGTTGCTCCTCAGGCTCGGCGCCTGTAACAGTGGTTACAGTGCCGGCCACATGTACCAGGGCTGGTGGGTTTGAACCTGAAACAACAATAACAACAAAAAAATAGCCGGGTGTTATGGCAGGTGCCTATACTCCCAGTTACTTGGGAGGCTGAGGCAAGAGAATTGCTTAAACCCAAGAGTTTGAGGTTGCTGTGAGCTATGATGCCACAGCACTCTACCAAGGGCAACTCTGTCTCAAAAAAAAAAAAGGAGTTATCATTTAACCAAAGTTTTTTTATTTGTTTGTTTGCAGTGTTTGGCCAGGGCTGGGTTTGAACCCACCACCTCCGGCATATGGGGCCAGTGCCCTACTCCTTTGAGCCACAGGCACTGCCCAACCAAAGTTTTTGCTGAAAGATAAATCAGTCCCTCTAAGGAGTTTTATGACGCAAACTGCCCTAAGACTCCACAACCAAAGAGACATCTGTTGTCTAAATAGTTATTTCCATTTTAAACAAAAGTGGTCAGGATAAGTGTGGTGGCTCACACCTGTAATCCCAGAACTTTGGAAGGCCAAGGTGGGAGAATTTCTTGAGACCAAGAGCTCAAGACTAGCCTGAGAAAGAGCAAGACCTCATCTCTACAAAAACTAAAAAAAATGGCCTCATCTCTCATCTCTACAAAAACTAGAAAAGTTAGCCAAGTATGGTGGTATGCACCTGTAGTCTCAGCTCCTTGGGAGGCTAAGGCAGGAGGATCACTTGAGCCCAGGAGTTTGAGGTTGCTGTGAGTTATAATCATGCCACTGCCCTTGTGCCTGGGCAACAAAGCAAGAGACTGTCTCAAAAAAAAAAAAAAAAAGTAGTCAGAAAAGTACTTGATATGTACATTGATTTAATAGTCTTTCAAATTTTATTTGCTTTGGGTTGAGTTACGACATGCAGATGGAAATACTATAGTAGATAAATATTATGTTGCTTCATTAAATAGAGTTAGATTGGCTTCCTTGTTTGTTTTTTAAATGAAAAACTGTAGTTGAAATGGATTGTGTGCTAGGTTCTTGCTGCCATGACTGAAGAAAGCCCAGCCAGCTGCAATCTAAGCCATCACTCTTCACCTGCTGGCAGCTACCCAAACCTCAAGAACAGTGGGGGAAAGAGACAGCTTCCACCAGGCTCACTCTCCCAAACTTCAGTCTTTAAAGAGACAGCGAATGAGAATTAAGACTCTCCATACCTCAAAAAATTGTCACAGTGAAAGTGAAATCTACCCCACCCCAAGAACTGGCATCCTAGATGGCAAATCTAAAAGCAAAACCCAAAAGATGAAATGTGCTATAAACTCTCCATAAACATGTTTGACATACGTGTGATGGGTGAGCCTTAAACGTATGGCAGGGTCTACCCATAACTGCCAAGGCAGGAGTTAAGTGAACCTCTTCAGAAGAGAGAATGCGGGAGAAGCAAGGGACAAGCTGTAATGAATGACTTACTACCTACGGGAATGAGGTGAGTGGGCTGGGATTCTTCCAGTTTGTTCCTCAACCAGTCAAAATCCTGGTATCTTCGACGAACAGAATATTCCGGCAGGTCAAATTCCACCCGAGTACTCTGCAAATAAGAAGAGAATGGAAAAAAATAAGCATAAGGGAACAGTAGCAAATCTTGGCTGAAAGGAAGGAAAAACGCTCTTGCGAATAACTAAACTAGGCAAGATCACACTTTCCTTCCACCGAATGCACCAGCCAAACGGCAGAGTTTACCAACACAGACCAACGAGCCTGGGCCGCCCAGCCCAGGAGCTACAACAAAAATGTCAGGGTATTTTTTTCCTCTCTGTCCTCAGGAAATGGAATTTAACTAGCCCTCAGAATGGTTTAGAAACACTGGATTCATTTCCTCCAAGTGTCACTCTGAGCATTTCTTTAAGCAGAATAATTCTATTAGGATATTGCTACTGAATCCAAATTTGTGAAAAGAAATTAAGTCTCCACCTTCTGCTAAATATGCTGACAAATTTTGCCAAAGGGGAAATAAAGAAAAAGTAAAGACAACTGATCGTTGCTCATTTACGAGGCAGAGTTGATGAAATAGAAAGATTGCTTAATCTTCTATATTCTGCCAGGACCATAACCTTGGAAATATGTTGTATTCTAGATGCAGAAGAAAAAATTTAGAAGGAAAAATACCAAAATGCCATTTTATTGCAAAAAAAAATTTTTAATAAATTTATCCCTGGGCAGAGCCTGTGGCTCAAAGGGGTAGGGCACCAGCCCCATATGCCGGAGGTGGGGGTTCAAACCCAGCCCCGGCCAAAAACTGCAAAAAAAAAAAAATAATAATTAATTAAGTATTAATTAATTAAAAAATAAATTTAAAAAATTAATTTATCCCCTTTCCTTAATTGTCAAAGTTTTCTCAGATTTGACTGCAGTACTTTAATAATGAAAAACAATGGCCAAAAAAATTAAGTTGACTTACACCAAAATAAGATTTTTATTCAACAATTTGCTCAAACTAAAATTATCTCCAAGAAGCCATTTTTCCCTATGATGGTGAGAAACTATAGCATAGTCATTGTTCTCAGAAATTCACATATGGGATAAAAATGGGTCAAGCTACATTTTATAATTTTATTCTTTCAAGCCAAGTCTGTTTTATTAATAATTTACAATACCAAGAAAACCTTAAAAACGCATGAACAAGAGTCATCCAGAGAAAAAGCTGTGAACAGCTCTGGCACTGAAAATGACGATTTCATCTTCCTCAAAACCTGTGCTCACAGTCTGAGCAAAACTGTGAAGTCAGAGGATTCAATCCTGGACGGTCCCCCAACTCACTCTGTATCCCTTCCCCTTTTCAAGTCCCATGCACCGGGATACACCCCTAAAACACAACCTTGGTGGAGTACAGGGGGTCACACTCATAATCCCAGCACTTGGAGAGGCACAGGCAGGAGGATCACCTGAGGCCAGGAGTTCGAGACCAGCTTGAGCAAGAGCACAACCCTGTCTCTACTAAAAACAGAAAAATTAGCCAGGCATGGTGGTGTGCCTGCAAGTACCTCCCAGCTACTCAGGAGGCTGAGGGAGAGCGACTTGTCTGAACACTCCAGCCTAGACAACGGAGGAGACTCTATCTCTAAAACAAAAACAAACAAACAAAACCTTTCCCCTTATGTTTTTTTCGGGGGGCGGGTGTAAATTAATTCAAGTATCTCTTTGTGACTTATTAGAAGACCCCCCCCAAAAATTAGCATTGTGCCATTGGAGAGAGGAAAAAAGATAATGCTCAAATTCAAAGATTAAGTCACAGACTAATTTTCAGGCATAGCAGGGAGCCGACACACCCCCTAGGCAGGGTGGGAAGAACTCTGTACCTATACAGTTCTTGCACACACACACACACACACACACACACCCGTCCCAACCCAGAGCTCTGAGATGCCAGTAAGCCCCCTGAGCTGTGTTTCCCCAGTGGAACTGAAGCTTTTCAAGACCCCCACGTCCCCCACAACAAGCTCCATCAGAGGACTTGCAGAAGATGATGAACCCACCAGAGGTGTATTCTGAAAGGTGCCAAATGAAAGCAACTCATTTTCATTACACGGAATACAGGGGAACTCTACTTTTTGCCTTCTTAGATGTTATATGAGCATCAGCTGATAACGTCTTTGTTTTTCAAATCCATTCCATAAATTATCATGTACGTAACATCTCTACTCTCAAAAGCAAATTTTGGTAACTACAAAAAGTAGCATGATGAAACACGAGTTTTGCCTCAACCAGTTTCACTTTGGGAGAATAGGCCTTTTTTTTCTCCTATTTATTCTCCTATTATATACATTTATTTTAAAACTTCAGGAAAAATAAATAAAAAAGGATCAGCCACAATTCCTCTAAATAGAGAAAAACACAGTTAACGTTATGGTTTATATCCTTCCATATTTTTTCTACGTATATTCATCCATTCGCTCATTTATCTCTTATTTATCTTGGGTATTCATCTATGTTGGTAAGTTCAAATCTACATAATCATCTTCGACATACAGTATTCCAATGAATGGCTATACCACAATTAAAACAAATCCTCATTTAAGTTGCTCTCAATTTTTCAATCAATAAACAATGCTAGATGCCTGTAATCCTAGTCCTCCGGGAGGCCGAGGCAGGTGGATTGCTCAACCTCAGAAGTTTGAGACCAGCCTGAACAAGAGTCACACCCTATCTCTGCTAAAAATAGAAAAACTAGCCAGGCATTGTGGCAGGCACTGGAGTCCCAGCTACTCTGAGGCTCAGACCCAGGAGTTTGAGGTTGTTCTGAGCTGTGACACCATAGCATTCTACTCAGGGCAACAGAGTGAGACTCTGTCTCAAAAAATTAACAAATAAACAATGCTAGAGTAAGCATCAGTTGGCACCTGACAATCCCCTTAAAATAAATTCCCAAAAATAGAACTGCTGGATAAAAAAGTATGCACTTTTTTTTTTTTTAACAGAGTCTCCAGCTGTCTCTTTGTAGACTGCTGTGGCATCATAGCTCACAGCAACCTCCAACTCGGGTTCAAGCAATCCTCTGGCCTCAGTTTTGCTGTTTTTATTTATTTATTTATTTATTTGCAGTTTTTGCCCGGGGCTAGGTTTGAACCTGCCACGTCTAGCATATGGGGCTGGCGCCCAGTTTTATCGTTTTTAGTAGAGATGGGGTCTCGCTTTTGCTCAGGCTGGTCTCAAATTCATGAGCTCATGCAATCCTTGCTTGAGGCCCCCTTGAGGCCCGCCTCGGCCTCAAGTATACACATTTTTAATTTCCAAACTGACTTCAGAAATATAGCAGTTTATATTCTTACCACATATTGTCAGAAACCCTTTGGACACAGTAGTTTTTCTCTGATGCCCAGGCTAGAGTGCAGTAGTGTCACCATAGCTCACTGCAACCTCAAACTCCTGGGCTCAAGTGATCCTCCTGCTTCAGCCTGCAACATGCCACCACACCTGGGGAATTTTTCTATTTTTTGTAGTGACAGAGTGTCGCTCTTGCTCAGGCTGGCCTCAAATTCCTGGCTGCAAGCAACCTTCAGGCCTTGGCCTCCCATGGTGTTGGGATTACAGGCATAAGCCAGTTCCTACCAGGAATTAATTATCTTTGGTGGGCTAATAACTGAAAAATAATATACCACGTTTATTTTTGTTCCTTCAGTAATAAGTTTTTTGAAATTGTCTTTTATTTTTATTTATAAATATTAGTTGTCTATTTTTTGAGACTTTGGAAAAAAATAAGAATAAGTTAATTGATGACTCTATACTGAACCTCAGAGTCAAAGCATTCTATAATAGTCATATTCTTATTTGACAAGGTGAATGTTACTTTCTTTGCATTACTATTATTATTATTGCTCAATACTTCGTTGCAGCAATCGTCTGATTTCTTTTCTGAATGTATTTATCTTCATTCATTCTTTATGAGGTTTTTGTTTCTAGTCCTTGTCTTAAACATTGTTATTGTTGATAAATTTTAAGCTTTTTAATTCTTTGAAGGCAAAAAGTGGAAACCTAATAATAACTTGTATATGTAAAAATAAAAAATAATAAATACATATATATATAAAAATAACTTTTGGTGTCTAACATTTTTCCAAATGCTTGTTGGCTATATATTTTGCCTATTTTGGGGGGGTCTTTTTAAAATTGTCAGTCAAATCTTTTTCTTTTTTTCTTTTTTTTTTTGAGACAGAGCCTCAAGCTGTCACCCTGGGTAGAGTTCCATGGCATCACAGCTCACAGCAACCTCCAACTCCTGGGCTCAAGCGAGTCTCCTGCCTCAGCCTCCCAAGTAGCTAGGACTACAGGCGCCTGCCACAACGCCCAGCCATTTTTTGGTTGCAGCCATCATTGTTGTTTGGCAGCCCGGGCTGGATTCAAACCCTCCACCTTAGGTGTATGTGGCTGGCGCCTTAGCCGCTTGAGCCACAGGCGCCGAGCCAGTCAAATCTTTTTCATTTCTGTAACCTCATTTTAGTCATTTGCCTACCATAAATTCCAAAGACTTTTTCTTATACAGAATTTTTTCATTGTTTTATAGTTGATTTATTCCCTCCCCCCCCCCTTTTAAAGTTGCTACTATTTATCTCAGGAATGGAAAAACAAGCACCACTGTACTCTGTAATAATTGGGAGCTAACTGATGGGCACAATGGGCAGAGGGCATAAAGAGATGTAAACGGGATTGGAAACACAAGAAGGGGCTGGGTAAAAACTTACCCATCCAGTACAATAAACACTATTCCAGAGATGTGTGCATGAAAAGCCCAACTTAAGCATTACAAAAGATATCCATGTGGCTCAGCGCCTGTAGCTCAGCGGCTAGGGCGCCTGCCACATACACTGGAGCTGGCAGGTTCGAATCCAGCTTGGGCCAACTACAACCAAAACATAGCCAGGCATTGTGGCAGGTGCCTATAGTTCCAGGTACTTGGGAGGCTGAGTCAAGAGAATCGCTTAAGCCCAAGAGTTTAGGTTGCTGTGAGCTGTGACAGCACAGCACTCTACCAAGGGCAATATAGTAAGACTCTGTCTCAAAAAAAAAAAAAAGATATCCATGTAACAAAAACATTTGTACTCCCCTTAATATTCTGAAATTATTATTTTTTCAGTTGCTACTTTTGGTGTCTCAATGAGGAGACCATTCCCATTGCAAGCTTATAAAAATTGTTACCTATATTCTCTCCTTTATTTGTGGTTTTTTATTTATATCTTTAATTATTATTATTCTACTTCTGTGAATCTGCCATTGGAAAAAAGATATTTAAACTATAACAAAGATATTTGTGCAATGATCTTCATTTGCAATATTACTTAAAACAGCAAAGTAACCTAAATGTTCACAGATTTGAAAACTATTAAGAAAAATTATAGTATATTTATTCACTGGTCATCAGTAATTATGTTTGTAAGACATTCTGAATGACAAAAAATGCTTCAATATAGTTTTAAGGGAAAATGGCAAGATATGAAATTATTTATTTGGGGGTGTTTTAGACAGCATCTCACTCTGTTGCCCCAGGCTGGAGGCCATGGTGTCAGCCTATCTCACAGCAACCTCAAACTCCCAGGATCAAGTGATCCTCCTGCCTCAGCTTCCCAAGTAGCTAAGGCTACACAGGTGCCAGACCCACTAACTTTTCTATTTTTGGTAGAGATGGGGTCTCACTCTTGACCGGGCTGTTCTTGAACTCCCATCTCAAGTTCTTTGACATTTGTCCATTCTGGTCTTTACTTCCCTCCTTACTCTGTCCATTCCACGGCCCAGCACTACTTACCACAAGATTGAGATTGTGGTATATGTACACCATGGAATATTATGCAGCCTTAAAGAAAGATGGAGACTTTACCTCTTTACATGGATGGAGCTGGGATATATTCTTCTTAGCAAAGTATGGCAAGAATGGAAGAAAAAGTATCCAGTGTACTCAGCCCTACTATGAAACCAATTTATAGCTTTCATATGAAAGCTATAGCCCAATCATAGCCCAAGAATATGGGGAAAGGGGAGAGGGAGGAAAGGGGAAGGAGGAAGATGGGGGGACGGAGGATAATCAGTGGGACCACACCTATGGTGCATCTTACAAGGGTACATGTGAAATTTACTAAATGTAGAATATAAATCACTTAATACGATAACTAAGAAAATGCTGTGAAGGCTGTTAACCAGTTTGATGAAAATATTTCAAATTGTATATAAAACCAGAACATTGTACCCCATGACTGCATTCATGTACACAGCTATGATTGAATAATAATTTTAAAAAATGCTCCTCCCCACGCCGTGTGTTCACCCAACTCTGGCAAACACACCGGCGCCCACTGCTTGCTTTCCCAGACCTGGGCATGCAAACACACACCACTGGGGAGAAATCAGACACGCAGACTGACACAAGGTCTCCACCTGGACCCTCAGTGCACCAAGCAACCTCTTACACTGCCTGATTAGGGCTCTGCCACATTCTCCACATCAGTTATCAAAACGTCTGTCAAGGTTCTGACACCTTTGAATCCCCCACTTCAAAACCTCCTCCTCACTCTCAGCAGATGACCCCATCTATTCATACAGAGAAAACTGTAGCTTTAAGCAAAGCCACCCCCCCCCCACTTTCTGCCACAAAACAAACCTCTTTTCTTTCTCCACAAACAATGGAAAGAGTGCACCTCCCCCAGCAGGGGCCAGTCCCTTTCCTTTTGTTCAGACTGGGATCTCCCTCCACCTTCCAGCAGCTTCCATCCCACTTTCAATCTTCAACCTAATGTCCCCTTCTTGGCCAGCACTAGACACTTAGCACTTCAACAACTCTCTTCATCCTTTAAAAAACCCCACAAAATGGGGGGTCATAGTGTATGGCACATGTCTTGGGGTGGGGGACACAATTATAAGAGGGACTTTACCTAACGGTTTACAACCATTAGTAACCTCAGTGAATCCCAAACAATAAAAAAAAAGAAAAGAAAAAGCATACAGAAGCACCCCCTAAAGCCCACAACCCGGCCATTTGCTGCTGGCTCTGGGCTTGCTTTCCCTGCTGAGCTACCAACACTTCCCGTCTTCCTCCCCTCACACTAACCCCTGCAAACCGCGCCCTGCACACCACACCAGGGAAGCTGCTCCTGCCACAGTCAGCAATAGCCTTCTCTTCACTACTCTAAAATTCAACCGCACGTAACCTCTGACCAGCATTCACACCCTGTTGACCACTGAGGCGTTTGGAAAGAGGAACTGGTTGGAGCATAAGACTCCCCACCCCCCAATGTCTTTCTCTGTCACCCTGGCTGGAGTACAGTGGTGCAATCGTGACTCACGGAAGCCTGGAACTCCTAGGCTCAAGCCATCCTCCTGCTTCAGCCTCCGGAGTTGGTCTACAGGTGCATGCCACCATGCCCAGTTTTTCTCTTTTCTTTTATAGGTGGGGTCTTCCTATGTTGCCTGGCTTGGTTTCAAACTACTAGCCTCAAGCGATCCTCCCATCTCAGCTTCCCAAGTTGCTGGGATGACTCTTTTTTTTTTTTTTTTTTACCCTACTGGTGACGGTAAAAGACAAGAGAAGGAGGAGTCTGGAGGGAGTTGGAGGGTCTTCTCTGTCTCTTGACCCTCGTGTCTAATTTTACATCATCGGTTTCAACAGCCAGGCCATGGTACTGGACCACAGTGCTGAGCACAGGAGCCATCCCTCTCTTGGAAATCATGTCTTTTGGAAGTCTAGTCTACAATTAGTAAGTGTACAAACTCTGCGATCAGACAGGCCTAGACTCACGTTCTAGCTCCACTGCATGTTTTTGAGCAATTTTAAAAATATCTCCATTTCCTCATTTGTAAAATAAGAACAGTATCAAATGCACTTAATTGGTGTGAAGATTTATAATGTACTCAAAGTATGTAGCACAAAATACACGATGAGACATCCATGTCCTAGAACACTACTGTGGTATCATAAATAATGAAATGGTGGCATAGACGTGTGCTTACGGTATTTACAGTGAGGCATTCACAGTGTTTAAGTGAATTGGCAGAATGCAAAATACTTATTTTTATAAACAGACAGACAAAAATAGCATAGAAAGTTATTGGTGATTATTTCTTTATTATTTTTCAATGATTATTTCTGTGTAGTTAGCTTATAGGTATTATTTTATTGTTTTAGCTTACGAGCACTTTCTATTTTTTTCTACAATGAACGTACATTACTTACATAAAAAAATAAAAGGCTTTCTATTGCAAAAGAAAAAATGTAAAGGATTTCTATTGCAAAAGTATAGCACATGGCAAGTGTCAATAACTAGCTATTATTATGTAATTTTGTCAGACCCGGCAGAGAAAAATGCTAAGAGCTGCCTGCCTTGAGAATGCCTCAAAAAGCTCTCTACCACAGAAGAGAGAAGATACCGACGGCTCAGACTGGGGAGGGTCATTCTTTGCCTCCATTAGCTCTCAGCCCTAGGCTCATTTTAGCTCAGGTGAAAAGAACTCTGAACTTTGTCCAGCTTTGGTCTTCAGAAATCTGAATTAGGATTGAGGAGACTCAGAGTAACAAAGCAAAGCAGTTGTACAAGGTCATCCTCTGACTTTTTAACTCTGTTTGACCCCCTCAGCAGAAGTGGAGGTCCCAGCCAGACCAGGATTCCGTGTTCCCCTTTGTCCTCTTTCTCTCATGCTGGGACACCCCTACATATACTTTTTTGCTTTAAGACAGAGTCTCACTTGATGCCATGGCACTCTACTCTCGGCATCATAGCTCATAGCAACCTCAAAGTCTTGAGCTCAAGCCCACATCACAGAGTCTCAAAGCTGCAGATGCTGGCATGGATGTGGAGAGAAGGGAACACTTTTACCATGCTGGTGGGACTGCGAACTAATACAACCCTTTTAGAAGGAAGTATGAAGAATCCTCAGAGAACTCAAGCTAGACCTCCCATTTGATCCTGCAATCCCATTACTAGGCATCTACTTAGAAGAAAAAAATCCTTGCATCATAAGGACATTTGCACTAGACTGTTTATCATAGCTCAATTTACATCTGTCAAAATGTGGAAACAGCCTAAGTGCCCACCAATCCGGGAATGGATTAACAAGCTGTGGTATATGTGTAACATGGAATACCACTCAGTCACTAAAAAAGATGGAGACTTTACATCTTTTGTATTAACCTGGATGGAGGTGGAACACATTCTTCTTAGTGAAGCATCACAAGAATGAAGAAGCAAGAATTTAATGTACTCTATTCTAATATGAAGGCAGTAGATGAGCTAATACAAGATGGGGGAAGGGAATGAGCAAGTGGGGAGAAGGGAGGAGGACGGGGGGTCATGGTGTATGGCACACCTCTTGGGGGCAGGACACAATTATAACAGAGACTTTATCTAGCAAATACAATCAGTATAACCTAATTCTTTGTCCTCTAAATGAACTGCAAACAATAAAAAAGAAAATAATTTAAAAAAAAAAAAAGGTTTGAGTGACCCTCTTGCCTTAGCCTCCCAAATAGCTGGGACTACAGGCACCAGCCACAATGCCCAGCTATGTTTAGAGACGGAGTCTCACTCTTGCTCAGGCTGGTCTTAAACTCGTGAGCTCAAATGATCCACCTACCTCAGCCTCCCAGAGTGCGAGGATCACAGGCGTGAGCCACTGCACCCTGTCCCCTACATATCCTTTAACACAACTTTCAGAAAGAAGGCTTCAAATGCACCATGAAGAGATAAAATCTGGTGTCACTATTAGAAACAGGAAAAGAGAGGCCAGTGTGGTGGCTCACACCTGTAATCCTAACACTTTAAGAAGCCAAGGCAGGAGGATTACTTGAGGTCAGGAATTCAAGATTAGCCTGGGCAACAGAGCGAGACCCCATCTCTACAAAAAATAGCATCTACCGTTAGTCCCAGCTACTCAGGAGGCTGAGGCAAGAGAATCACTTGAGCCCATGAGTTTAAGTTTGCAGTAAGCTATGACGACACCAGTGTACTCTAACCCAAGTAACAGAGCAAGATCCTGTCTCAAAAACAAAAGAAGGGAAAAAAACTCTACTTTGGGATCAGATGTGAAAGAGATGGTAAGAAGTAAAACTTAGCTCTGCAGCAAGATCATCTTGAGGTTCTGCCATCATAGTCAAATGAAATATGGGCCTGGAATTTGGAAAACATTACTCTAAGGCAATGGTTCTCAACCTTCCTAATGCCCCAATGTATTTTCATTGTTAAAAAGGGGTTGCGACCCACAGATTGAGAACCGCTGCTCTAAGGTATTTACTGATTTATAGGAAATTAATTAAGCCCAAGAGGAGAGAGAGAAAGAAGAACCCAGAGGGAAGAGGGCAGGGGAGGAAAGAAGAGGAATAGGAAAGACCTGTGAATTGTGCGTGAGTACTGGCCTGTGAATCAGTTAACAGAATCCTGAAGTATCTGCATTTGAGGGCCAGGGGAATCAAACTGCAGTGGGGAAAAAGTCAGTGCAGCGGCTCGGCGCCTATAGCTCAACCGGCTAAGGCGCCAGCCACGTACACCTAAGGTGGCGGGTTCGAATCCCCAGCCCGGACCCGCCAAACAACAATGACAGCTGCAACCAAAAAATAGCCGGGCGTTGTGGCGGGCGCCTGTGGTCCCAGCTACTTGGGAGGCGGAGGCAGGAGACTCGCTTGAGCCCAGGAGTTGGAGGTTGCTGTGAGCTGTAATGCCACGGCACTCTACCCAGGGGGACAGCTTGAGGCTCCGTCTCAAAAAAAAAAAAAAAAAAAAAAAAAAAGTCAGTGCAGCCACCTCTGCTGTGCCAGAAAGGCAGGCAGTCACCTGGTCATTGGCTGCTTACAGGACCAATTCAAGAAAAACAGGTTTTACATTTCACTGACTTCAGGGTAAAAAAATAAGTTCACCCTAGGAAAAAATAAATAAGAGGAAATAATTGCTGGAAATATGTACTTTAACCTAGGACCTCTGAGGAAGTAATATACATCTAAGCACCTAGACCGATGTTTGAGAGATGGCAGGAGCCCAGTGGTGGCAGTAATGGGGGCAGACTGTGTGTGCATGTATGCACACACACAGGCAAATCTTCAAATGTGAACCAGGGACAGAGAGGACGGGCAGTAGTATCAAAAACTTGGGAAAGGCTTAAATATCCATAGAGGGAAAAATACTGCATAATCATTTCATAAATAATTATGTAGAGACTGAAAGATAAGCCAGATATAATCACATGAACAGAGAAAGGTCTTCAAAAATACTGTAAAATTAAAGTTAGGAAGCAATATTACATTGAAATCTAAATTATATGTACTCTAACTGTATGTGTGTGAATCTAAATTTGAAGAAAAGGACTGGAAGGACATGTATCCAATTTTAGCAATGGTTGCTCCTAGCAAGAACAACAACATGAATGAGAGGGCTAAGGAAGACTCCTGGTTTCTACTCCATATTTTGTTTTTAGTATTGTTTCTTCTATTTTTTACAATAGTGTATTAATATTACTTGTATGACTTCTTTTTGTAAGACAGAGGTTCACTCTGTAGCCCTGGGTAGGGTGCTGAGCCATCAGCCTAGCTCACAGCAACCTCAAACTCTTGAGCTCAAGTGACCCTCTTGCCTCAGCCCTCCCAGTAGCTGGGACTACAGACACCCGCCACAACATCTGGCTGGTTTTTCTCTTCTTTTCTTTTTTTTTTTTACAGATAGAGTCTCACTTTGTTGCCCCCAGTAGAGTGCCATGGTAGCACTTTTTTAGAGACAGAGTCTCACTTTGTTGCCCCCAGTAGAGTTGCCATGGTGCCAAGTGCCAGCTCTTGGGCTTAGGCGATTCTCTTGCCTCAGACTCCCTGGGTTTTCTATTCTTAGTAGAGACAGAGGTCTCACTTTTGCTCAGGCTGGTCTTGAACTCATGATCTCAAGCAATTCATCTACCTCAGCCACCCAGAGTGCTAGGATTATAGGCCTAAACCATTGCACCTGGACTTGTATGATTTTTAAAATACAATATTTTCATCTAGTAAAAAATAAAAATGAAGAAAAATATGAGAGTATTTTATTCTTTGCATTTTTCTTTTTTGAGACAGTCTCTCTATGGCACCCTCAGTAGTGTGCCATGGCATCATAGCTCACAGCAAACCTCAAAATCCTGAGCTTAAGCGATTCTCTTGCCTCACCCTCCCAAGTAGCTGAGACTACAGGTGCCTGCCTCAATGCCTGGCTATTATTTTGTTGCAGTTGTTACTATTGTTTGGCTGGCCCAGGCCAAGTTCGAACCTACCCACCTTGCTGCATGTGGCTGGTGCTGTAACCACTCTGCTACAGGCACCGAGCCTATTCTTTGCATGTCTTTCTGAAGGATTTATTTTTCTTTGAGTTTTTTTTTTTTTTTTTTGAAACACAGTCTTGCTCTGTCACCCAACCAAGAGTGCCACGGCTTCAGCTTAGCTCACAGCAACCTCAAACTCCTGGCTCAAGTGATCCCCCTGCCTCAGCTCCTGAGTAGTTGGGGACTACAGGCACTTGCCATGCCTACCTTATTTTTCTAATTTCAGTAGAGACAGGGTCTCACTTTGCCCAAGCTGGTTTTGAACTCCTGACCGCAAGCAATCTGCCCTCCTCAGTCTCCCAGAGTGCCAGGATTATGGGCATGAGCCACCGCACCCAGCCTTCTTTATTTTTTAATTTGGGCTGTATGGCCCCATCAGTCAAGTTAGAATCCTAGTTACCAACTCTGTGACCTTGAACAGGTTTACTTAAAGCTCTCTGCTTCAGTTTTCCTCATCGGCAAAACTGTAACTGAAGTTATAACTTTTAGGATTGCTGTATCAAAATTTATCTAAATCAAAAGCTTGACACCCTGCCCACTACTTGCATGGCACTCAGCAGAAGGTCAATAAGCATTAACTCCTGTCTTCCTCTTATTCTTTCAATCCCAAGTAGGCCAAATTATAATCGTGGTCCCATCACAGTGATTTAGGTTGATAAAATGATTCATAAGTTTCAATTTTAATACAATCATAACATGTTAGATAATATCATGACAGAAAGTAAGTATAGAGATTAAATGCTTATGTGAAAGATCTTAGTCATAATTTCTCCCTCAATTTAACCACTGTTATCTATAATCCTTTTAATCTGAATACAGACACAGTCTCAAAAAGTCACACCCATAATAAACGGGAACAAAAGGAGGGAGGGAGCAAAGGCAGAAGTCATGGAGTAGGACCCCAACTTCAAAGCTATTTAGCACAGGCATTGTACAGCCAAGGGACCTACTTTGGTGGTGATCCGATAAGTGATGTAGGTCTCCATCGTACACACGTGCTTCTTGGGATCGTCAACTGTGACAAAGAGATCTCGGGTCTCACCATCTATGTCATCGTCAAGCTGGAGTCTGTTGAGGAGGGAAGATGAGGAAGCTGGGCTCGAAGTGCCTACTGGAGTTCCACCATTGGGCAAAATCAGATCCTAAAAGAAAAGAGTTAATTTACAAATCAAATGAGATTTTGGAGAATTATTAGCAGAAGCAGCTGGTTTAGCCAAAGTAAGAAACACCTCTAAAAAAAAATAACAAAAATCATTTTCAAAAAAAAATCCCAGCATCTCCCTACTCAGTGTTTCTACAGTGACTAGGTCTTTCATGACCAAGAGAGACAAACTATGGCAGTGCTCTGGATTAAATCCTTGCCAATTCATCTTTCAGGAAGTGCTAGAGGAAACGGCACAAGCAAACAGCTCAGGACAGAGAACATAACAGCCCCACCACTGTCAGAACTCAACAGAGGAGGAACTCTGAGCACACCATAAACGCTGTCTTTCCCACTTTCTCAAGACCATACCACGCCTGGACCCAGACTAATATAAAGGAGACTGAACCCTCTTAAACACTTAACACATAAAAACTCAATCAACCACCACAACAAGATAACTAAATGTGATGTGCTTCCTAAAAGAAGATCACACTGCCGCCTATGGAGTATGCTTGCCAAGAAAATCAAATACAAATACTAAACTTGCCTTTAGACACAACACCAATTAACAGGAAATATAGAGAACTGAGGAACACGTTAAATGATACTATAAGGATACAATCAGCAAAACCCACACTATATCGAACTAAAAAGAACCAAAGACCCAGCTTCTCCAATAAATAAATTGCAAGAAAAGAAAAAAACAGAGAATAAAGAAACTTAAGAGATCAGCCAGGCTTGGTGACTTATGCCTGTAATCTTAGCACTCTGGGAGGCTAAGGTAGATTGACTGCTTGAACTCAGGAGTTCAGCCTGAGCATGAGCAAGACCCTGTCTCCACTATAAATAGAAAAACTAGCCAGGCATTGTGACAGGCACCTGTAGCTTCAGCTACTTGGGAGGCTGAGGCAAGAGGATGGCTTCAGTCCATGAGTTTGAGGTTGCTGTGAGCTATGATGCTACGGCACTCTACCCAGGTCAACAAAGTGAGACTCTGTCTCAAAAAAAAAAAAAAGAAAGAAAGATCAACAAATTGCATCAAAACGATTATTAAGATATTCAGGAAAATTTGAATATTTTTGAGATATTCAGAAAAATTTAAATATTGATAACATTAAGGAATCATTAAGAGTGATAATGAAAATATTATGATTTTCCAAAGTATTTCATTTTTTAGAAATGAATACTAAAATGCTTAGATGAAATGATAAGATGTCTGGTATATGTTTCAAATTAATTTAAGGATGGTCTGGCGGGGCCAATACAAGATGTTCAAGAATTGGTAACTGTTAAAGCTGGTACTTGGAAGCTTCATCATACAATTCTCTGTTGTGTATGCTTAAAATTTTCCCTAAGAAAAGAGTTTTAAGAGGGGGGGAGGTGGTCAGGGGAACTAATGCCAGGAAAGAAAAAGAAAAAAAAATTGAAAAATAATACTGCTGACGTTGAAGAGCAAAAAGAAAAAACACAGAAAAATTATAGACCTCTTTAGCCTTTAGTACAAAGTCATCTGAATAAATTATGTCTCTACAATATCCAAGAAAGGCTGTAAAACTGAAAAGGCCCAGTCTTATAGTTACATTTCTTGGTTTTAAGAAACCAAGATAACAGAGCAGAGCCCTGCCTAGCAGTAGACATGAAAACTTCTGAATGTTACCTTGGAACCACTGGGGGGTCAAAGACTAAGGAGTATGGTGAGAGACTAGCCTTCAGGGAAAGGGCCTTGACATCAGATCACAGGCTGGTGCCTTCTCTGTATTCCCTCTACCTGAAGCTCTGCAGGTTGGTAGGGCCCCACCCCTAGACAAGAGAACACACAGGAACCTGAGGTCAACACAGCAGTCACATCCACGAGCTCCGGCAGATCATGGGGCTTGTGGGAAGAGGAAAGGCACAGTGAAGAGGGAGGCATGGCCTGGGGTGAAGGGCAAGGCCACCAGCCCAGTGGGCCACGGAAAGTACCATTCAACTCAAGTACCAGAAAAGGCACCTTCCTCTGCCCTCCCATCTGCACTGACCTCAGATCATGTAATCACATATTTGTGCAATATCAAAAATTTTTGTAATTACTGAAAAGGCGCACCATTTTCACAGAAAGTACTCATGGGAATGGAAACACCCCCCACCCACACACTTCTCAGCTGTGCTTCTGACCACGGGGCAGGTCCAGGAGCTTGTCAGCCAGGGCATCACACCCTCAGCAGCTGCTCCTGGTGTGAACAGGACTGCAAAGCTCGGCTACGGCAGCTTCACTCATCCCATGGCTCTCTGTGTCCTGGGACCATGGGGCCTGCACCACTCTCACCCCCTGGGAAGGGACATCATCTTCTCTGGAACTCTAAGATAACCATCTAGTCTTAGTCATTTCAGTAAACATGTAAACACTGACCTCAGGAAAGAGACAGTAGTAGGCATTGCAGGGGCCCACCCTTTGCATTTTATCAACACTACCACACTGCGCCCCATAATATCTCTGTCAGTGGCCAAACACTGCACAAAAGAGAGAAAGAATTCAAAATCTTAGGTCAGGTAAGCCAGTATAGCTCAGATAGAGGCTTTCCACAATCTGGCCTAGACCGATCTTAGCAGCCTCTTTCTCATCATCTCATTTTCAGGACCTGCCATGCTGTTTCACACCCCCCATCTGTGCTTGAGAAGCCCCCCACTTTTTTTTTTTTAATGTCAAGATCTTCAAATATCTCATAGGAATCTGCTCACATGCTCTCTCCTCTCCTGCCTTTCTTGACCGCTTCCGTGGCAGAATTAGTTACTCCCTTCTCAAAATGTTACACACACCTCCACTGAAGCAATTTTCACAGTTTTAATCATTTATTTACACATCTAACTTAGCCCCCAACAACTGTAACTGTGTCTGTTCATATGTGTGTGTGTGTGTGTGTGTGTGTCTGTTGAGGATGTGTGGTTACCTGTCTGCCTCTCCCCAGCTCTAGCAGCCAACTCTCCTAACCTTAGCTCTGGGGATTTCGGCCAATAACCTTCCAGGAATGGCCCACAGCACATAAAGGTCTAAAATATCCTGGCCAGCCAGCGTGGCGTTAAACAGTTCTCTAATCAGTTGTCTGGGGTGGGGAAACGGAGAGTCAGTCAATCAGATCTTGTCACATATGCCAGATTTTTTCCTCCTAGGACAACACAACCAGGGGAAACGCCTGTACCTCTCCAGTCCAGGGTGTTCCTTTGAATGTAACATGAGCACAATGTAACAGCTGACAGACTACCAATGTCTATAATCTCCTAAACAGAGACACCGCCACCTCAGATTGCCATGGTACCGCTCTGTACACAGTGCTTCACAATCTCATTTCAGTGTACCCCATAACAGCCTTGTGAGGTGATGGGACAGACACTGTCTCTACCTGTGAAAAAGCAGCCTTGAAAAGGTTAAGTAACTTGCATAAATGTGTGGAGGCTAGTATCTTCTGTACCAAAGACTGATCCCAGGTTCCTGGTTCCTAGGTCAGGGTTTCTTACCAAGCTGAATCCCCTCTGAAAACATAAAGTCTCAGGAGGAATGAGCAGAGGGTTAGGTGAACTGAAGGGCCCCGCTTTCCCCACTCCCTCGTGTCCTCTGGCAGTGGAGTTTGCCACAGAGATCAAAGTTCTAGGGCAGGTGGGTATCGTTGGCAGCACCTTTATGACCATCGCAAATTACAGAACACTTGGCTCAACATAAAAGCCTCCTGTTAGACTTTTGCTACCCTCTGGTCAGTTCTCCATCCTGCAGCCATAGAACTATTTTAAAAATGTAGATCAAAACATGTCACTCCCTTGCTTGAAACTTTCAAAGACATCCCTGGCATTCAAAAAAAAATCCTAACTCCTTCCCATAACCTGCAAGGACATGACCTGGTCCTGATCCTGCTCTCCAACCTCATGGTCACACTCCCCTCAGTTCATCCAGCCCTGGATATACTGGCCTTCCTTCTAGCCCACGGGCTGTGCAGGCTGTGACCTCAGGGCCTTTGGACCTGCTGCTCCCTATCCCTGGAACACTCCCCTCCCTCCAGATACCTGTGGAGCGTGGAGCTGGCTCTTCTCTTCAAACAGGTTTCCGCACAAATAATACCTACTCAGAGAGGCCTCCTAGGCCCATAAAATCAAACAATATCCCCATACCCCTTCACCCTCTAGCCCTTCTCTGGCTTTTTCTCTTTATGAGACTTATTACAATGTGAAAATGTAAAATCTGCTTATTGTCTGTCTAACTCCCTACTAGTCTATAAATTCCAGAAGAGCAGACAGCATCCTACCCTTGGCACACAGTAGGTACTCAGTAAGTATTTGATGAAGGAATGAATATATCTTAGAAATGGCCCAATTCAACCCCTTGCCAGGGGGATCGTATTTAATAAGTGTCTGTGGAATGACAATGCAGCTGGGAGTAACATGCACCACACTGCCCGGCTGAGAACCCCAGTTCCACTGCTGACTAGCAGTGTGACTTAAGCAAGATTTTTAATCTTTCTATGTCCCGGTGTCCACATCTGTAAAATAGGTATAATAGAATTGAGCTAATTGATACATGGAAGCAACAGGAATAGTGCCTGGAACATGGTAGGTGTAGAGGCTATATCACTATTCACACACAGATACACACTTGTCCGTAAGTATTTGTAAGTATTCTCGCATCCCCTTACAAACCATGAAGCTGGGTTTGCAGCAGGCATGTAATAAATGCTGCTAAAAATAAAAATTGCATTTGGAGCCATAATGCCTCAAATACATTATCTTATTAATGATTTTACCACATCAATAGATATTTAGAATAGCCTTTGTGAAGAGTTACAACTACACTGTTCTTTGTTTTTTGAGACAGAGTCTTACTTTGTCGCCCCTTGGTAGAGTGCTGTGGCTTCATAGCTCACAGCAACCTCAAACGCTTGGGTTCAAGTGATTCTCTTGCCTCAGTCTTCCAAGTAGCTAGGACTACAGGTGCCCACCACGACATCTGGCTAGTTTTAGAGACGGGGTCTTGCTCTATGGCTCAGGTTGGTCTCAAACCTGTGAGCTCAGACAATCCACCCGTCTCGACCTCCCAGAGTGCTAGGATTATAGATGTGATCTGGCCTACACTGTTGATAAATAAATGAAAACACCCATTACTACTAAACCTACATGCTACAGCTCTCACCATGTAGGTTTCCATTATAAGAGCATTTCTTCCTCCTCCTCCTCCTTTTTTCTACCCTAGGAAGAGAGATACAGAGCTGGATTGATTTAGAAAACTTTCTGGTTCAAAGAATTCAAATTTTAAGATCCACTACTGTGGTCGGCCAGCCACAAGACCGAACATTAAATTACATAAATCACTGGTAAAAATTCTATTATTACATGAAACATATGGTTTATGAATAGAGAGTGGTATGCATTAGGAACCAATGTAAATGTCATAGAAACAAGTCATGCTAAAATAATCTGACTTCTCTTTTGGATACTGTTGGAGAAATGAGGGCAACAGGATGATCTAGTTTCAGTAGAGACTGACAAAGCTTCTTGAGGCATCTCTAGGGTGAAGGGGAGGACGATGACTCTCTGAACGCACAGACTGCACCTTACCCACCACGAGTTACCTCCCTCGTGCCAGGTGCACAGAAGATGCTTAAAGAATAGATGTGTCCCGTACAAACTGAACAGAATACTCTCGGTTGTTGGTTTTGTTGTAAAATTAAATTTAAGCCCAATTTGGAGAATAAACTTAAAGGGGCAATCTCAGAAATGTTCCCTTCAAAGAAAGGTATTCCCAACACAACACGGAACAACAGAATGAAACCTGGAAAAACCCCAAAGGCTCAAGAACCAGGAAACGGCTGTGTTTACATTAATAAGATACAATGTTACATACTTGTTTGAAAAATTATAAATCTAGACCTCTAGATAAACTCAAGCCTTTGTTTTCTCCCTTTTTCCACTGTCCAGATATTAACCCAGAAAATGAGAGTGAAACAGCTGGGGTAAGAAAAATGAACAAGAAAAACAGTGACTAGAGCCGTATCAATTCTGGAAATTAGGAAAGGGTGCCATCTAAATGCCAAAACTTTCTTGTCTTGTTTGTTTTTTCCAGGGGAAAATGCAAATGCAGTCCTCACAAAGTATGCAGCTGAGTTTCCCCCATTTGGGGAAATCGCAGGGGTAAGCACATCCAGAGTACAATGGATAAGCCTCACCGTGGGGACACTACCTGTGTGATCATGGTATCTCCCCTGCCAGGTTTAAGTATAAAGGGCCAAGACTGTCAATGGTTTCCCAATGGATATAATTTCTGAGCTACAACTGGAAAAAAAGAACTAAGAGGCATCCTTTTTTTATTTATTTTTATTTTCTTCTTGAGACAGAGTCTCATGTTGTCACCCTCAGTAGAATGCTGTGATGTCATAGCTCACAGCAACCTCAAATTCTTGGGCTCAAGTGATTCTCTTGTCTCAGCCTCCCAAGTAGTTGCGACTACAACTCCTGGCTAATTTTCAGAGATAGGGTCTTGTTCTTGCTCAGGCTGGTCTCCAACTCCTGAGGTCAAGCAATCCACCATCCACAGCCTCCCAGAGGGCTAGGATTATAGGCATCAGCCACTGCACCCGCCTAAGAGGCATTTTTTAACCCACGTCACTGAGGTAAACTAAGACGTAGAAAATGTCCTAAATCCTCTCATATGCACCCCAACTTGAAAGTACAACTGTCAGGGGGAATGAGGGTCGTATGGGGTCCGACAGTGGGGCCAACAAGAATCACAAGGACCTCTGTCTGGTTGCTGGGAACAAGAGGATGCCAAGCACTGGTGAGGGCCACCAGCAGAGGGCGTCTGTCCGCACAGCTTTATCTCCCCAAGAGGAGTAGAGATGGAAGAAGGTCACAGGAACCTGAAGGCACCTTGGGTGTGTCCAACAGGCCCAGAGCAGGCCAGACTGCAAATGCTGGAGGGACTGGGCTCCACCAAGATGGGGAGGGCAGCTAAAACAATAAGAAGCCAGGCTTCAGTGGGTGCAGACACACGGAGGAGAGGACCGAGTTTCCCCAATTGGACCGCCCAGGACCCTGTCTTCCTCCTGACTCCCTTCCCAGCTCACAGATAACTGGTAGTCTAAGGATCCAAGACAAATTTAATGACGTCAAGCAGAAACACAGGGATCCAGTAATTCACTTGTTCTGCTGGCAAGCAAGTAGCAGGCCTATATTATTACCTCATCAGACACAAGAAAACCATAAAAATACACCCAGACTGAATTAGCTCATTGTTCAGACCCAAGAAAACCAAAAAGTACATCTAGCCTATATTAACTCATCATACAGACTCAAAAATCTGAAACAAACAAAAAAGCAGAGTCTACAAGAGCAGATAAATATGCATTTGAAAAACATCCCACCTGTTTTGTGCTCCCATTTAAAAAAAAAGAAAAAAAAA
>NW_003852409.1:16199153-16200327 GCF_000181295.1 Otolemur garnettii | reverse complement strand
AAATAATGATAAAACAGTAGCAAATAATGTGAAAAATTAGATAAACTAAAACTTAGAAAGCCTAACCAATATAGAAAGAAGAAAAAGGAAACAGAATAGGTAATAATTATTTAAATCTTAATAAGATTGTAAATTATAACAGTGTGCTACGAATAGCTATGTCAGTAAGTTTGGGGATCTATATAAGTTAGATGGCTTTCTAGTTAAAAAAAAAAAAAACAATGTGGCCAAAGAGAAATTAAGAAGAGGTAGGAAACCTGAACAAATAAATATTCACAAAACTGTTGTAGAGAACTTCCACTAAACAGTAAGCTAGGAGCCAACAGCTTTAGAGTGAGCTTATATGAATCTGCAAAGATTAAGTCCTACTTTACACAAATATGCTAAGACACACATTTTAAAAATGGAGAAAACTTTCAAATCATTTTATGGAGGTTACCTATATCTGATATCAAAATATTAGGACAAAAAGGAAATTATGTTTAAGTGTAATAAGTATCACTGATGAAGTAACAGCTAATAATATACTAAAATAATTTTTAAAAAAGAAGAAAAATAGGGTCGGTGCCCATAGCACAGTGCTTATAGCACCAGCCACATACACCGAGGCAGGTGAGTTTGAAACTGGCCCAGGCCAGCTAAACAACAAAGACAACTACAACAAAAAATAGCCAGGCACCTGCAGTCCCAGCTACTTGGGAGGCTCAAGCAAGAGAATCACTTAAGCCCAAGAGTTTAAGGTTGCTGTGAGCTGTGATGCCACAGCACTCTATCGAGGACATATGAGACTCTGTTTCAAAAAAAAAAAAAAAAAAGAAAAAAAATATACCAGGATGATGACAAAAGAAAACAAGAAAACAAGAATGATTCCCATTAGGAAATTAATCAACAAGTTAACTACATTAACTAATAGTATATATAACTGCTGTGGAAGACACTCATGTCTACAATTACCCAAATGTTTACTGTTATCATTCATTGGTCAATACCAGCCATTCCATACCTCTGTCTGGTTGCTGGGAACAAGAGGATGCCAAGCACTGGTGAGGGCCACCAGCAGAGGGCGTCTGTCCACACAACTTTATCTCCCCAAGAGGAGTAGAGATGGAAGAAGGTCACAGGAACCTGAAGGCACCTTGGGTGTGTCCAACAGGCCCAGAGCAGGCCAGACTGC
>NW_003852409.1:16198005-16199133 GCF_000181295.1 Otolemur garnettii | reverse complement strand
GAGCAAAAAGAAAGTTCCTAAATATGTTAAAGAGTATATATCAGAAAACATCAGCAATAAACCTTGGTAACATTATTCTAAGTGAAGGAAGCCAGTTACAAAAGGCTACGTGCTGTGTGTTTCATTTATATGAAACGTCAGAATAGGTAAATCCTTAGAAACAGAAAGCAAAATTTTGGTTGCCAGGGGCTACAGAGACAGTTTTAACGAGGGTGGGATTTCTTCTAGGGGTGACAAAAATATCCTGGAATTAGTAATAATAGTTGTACGACTCTGTGGATACATGAAAAACCACTTGATTGTATGCTTTAAAATGGTAAATGTTGTAGCATATAAATTATACCACAAAAATAATGATAAAACAGTAGCAAATAATGTGAAACACTGGAAGTAAGTCCACTAAATTCAGATACTTAGTATTTAACATTTACGATTATTCAAAACCATGTGGGAGATTCTAGGTACTACAATGATGAATTCATACAAGATCTCCCGCTTCTTCACGGCAACACGCCAGCCTCCCCTCAAATTAATCTAAATTTTAAATACACTTAATAAGGAGGAAATGCGTTTAAAGCATTTTAAAATGCTAAGTCTCAACTGACACATTTAGTAAATAATGTTCAGTGAAAGCAGCAGAAACAGACTATATGGCAGACTGAATTATTGTTCATAATTATTAATTCTCCTCTTTAATAGGATCATACATTCTCACTATTGCCAAGTGACTTTCCACAGGAAGACATCCCCACTCCACTGACTTGTGGCTCGGCTGTGTGACTTGCTCTGGCATGAGCACACACCAGATTGGGACAGACCCTTTAAGGGCACTGCATGATTGCACTGCTCTCGCTCTCTCCCCTTTACCTTGAAACTGACATGTCCTGGCCAGGTGGGTGTGGTGGCTCACACCTATAATCCCAGCACTCTAGGAGGCTAGGTGAGAGGATCCCATGAGCTCAAGAGATGGAGACCAGCCTGAGTGAGAGTGAATCCATCTCCACTAAAAATAGGAAAAGTAGCCGGGCATTATTGTGGGTGCCTGTAGTCCCAGTCGTCAAGGAGGCTGAGGCAGGAAGCTGGTTTGAGCCCAGGAGTTTGAGGTTGCTGTGAGCTAGGCTGATACCA
>NW_003852409.1:16196618-16197931 GCF_000181295.1 Otolemur garnettii | reverse complement strand
AACCAGCATGCCCCAAATAGGGGCTGCTCTTTCAGAGGGCAGCTTGTGGGAGAAAGAGCCACAGAAGCTGACTCACAGCCACTGACATATAATATGACCTAGAAATTAATGTCTGTTGCAAACCTTTGAATTATTAAAGCCATTACAACAGCAAAGCTGATTAGTACATATAATTATAAAAAGGTCTATATAATTTTTTTAAATCTAGATGAGAAACAGTGATATAAACAGTATGGAATGTTGAGAGGTGGAGATTTATCTTTTTTTCCCTTCTTGAGAATTAGTCAAACGTATCTTAACTAGTATGTCCCAAGTTCTGGGACCCTACTTGCCTATGAGTAGGAAGTTCAGTTTCCCCCACCAGTGCCCCAGAATCCCCATCTCAAATATTCTCCAAATACTCCACGGCTGCTCATACAAGTATCTCCAAGTTCCCAAGGCGCCCCAGTTTGGTCTATGAGTTAGTATCTTCCTTAAACAGTTTTACACTTCCCACTTGGTATTCTGGACCATTTCTTACAAGGCAGAGACTTTTCTTTAAGACATGGCTTAAGAGACCACCTGTTTCAAAGTTTCATTTATAGGTTAAAGTCATTTAGAAATTGAAAATGTTTCCACAGATGTTCTATTAGAAAAGCTACCTTTCAAGTAAAAATCCACCCATTGGACTGATGCAAAAGAACACCTTTTAACAAGATCTTAAATAAAAGTCAGAATGAAAGAGCCCAAGTCCACATTCCTTGGCAAAGTTTCCAATGTCTGTTATTAGCTTTTTCTAAGAATCTCGAGACTAGCAATCACTTCTCCAGACATTCTTATGATTCTTAGGAACAAAGATTTCCCCCAACTCTCAGCTGAATTTAAACATGATTCTTGCTCACTCCTTCCAAGGACGATGCACGATTTCATATTAAACACCAGCTGAAGGGTCAATGCAAAGCTACCAAACAAAACAAGATATAACATCTATGTTTAGAGATGCAGTGTAATATTGGTCATAACAGAACTCCACAAATTGAAGGGAACAGCTTAAAAAAGAATGCATAAATTTGCCACACAGAAAAACAAGGCTGGGGGAGAACTTGGTCTGGTGATATCAGGCTGAGAAATTGCCAGCACTCGAGGAAGAAAGGTACTTCCAAAAGCCTGTCCCTAACTGAATGATACCTAAGACCCACAACACCAAGATTGTGCTTCTAGGCTCGGCGCCTGTGGCTCAAGTGGTTAAGGCGCCAGCCACGTACAGCCAAGGTGGTGGGTTCGAATCCCCAGCCCGGGCCGCCAAACAACAATGTCGGCTGCAACCAAAAAAT
>NW_003852409.1:16191465-16196345 GCF_000181295.1 Otolemur garnettii | reverse complement strand
AAAAAAAAAAAGATTGCGCTTCTACTGCTGGTCAAATCTGCAAGCCCTCCGGGAGGACTCAAAGTCCACGCAGACAGCTTTCTCAAAAGACAGGTTAAACTCCCCAAAGGGCACAGATCCCAAGAGAAAAAACACGACTCTACCTAAAACCCTGCTCTCTTTTCTGCCCACCTTGATACTCGTTCTCAGGATCCTACCAAGTAAAAACCCATCAAGATAAACACAGCATTCCTCCACTGACATTTGTACACCAAAGCCCCACAAAGGTAGTGGGGGTAGAGCCTCTGAGATCCAAGTTGTCTGCATTGCATATAAGGAAAAGAAAGGCTTAGGTAGGACATGCATGAGGTCACTCAGAGGGCACACAGGGAGCCCAGGTCTAGGGTCTCTCACGTAGGGCTGTGCTAAGCCGCAATCGGGTGCTGCTGCTTGTATCTGAGACAGGAGGGAGGTGCCAGTATAATCCCTTAATAAATGCTCATTCCTTTTCTACCCTTGACCCAACACCTCTGATCTGTCCCACTACAAAGCCGGTTCTAGTTCCCTGTCTCTGCACTGCCATCCGACACAGTAAGTACTACCTGCACAGAACACCTCACCCAACAAGTCAGATGCCTAAGGAAAGTTAACGAAAGGGCATTTGGGCTTTCAGAATGTGAATCTGGGGGAAACAAAATACCATGCAGAGCTGAGTATGTACTAGGTGGTCAAATACTTGTTGATTAATCATCATCCCAAACCAAACCTTCTCAAGGGCAAAAACTACTCAAGTGAGAAACAGAACAGGGCAGGACTCAACTCTTACTAGCAAGTGACAAGCAGTTACTGTTAACTCCATGCTCCCTGCCCCCACTTCTCAGGGATTCAGAAGCCTCCTTCTGCAAGCAGGACGGAAAGCGTTCCTGCTTCAGACACCCACCATTCCTCTGTAACAGGGACGATCCTTCTCTGGAATCTATGGGCACCTTGGTGGCCAAGGATCACATGCCAAATTCTGCATGTGCACGTGCAAACGTTCATCTTCCTTGGGCGAGAACCTGTTATTTTTAGATGTCTCAAAAATACCTAGGGGGAAGAATAAAGTCACTAGAGATTCTAAACTGTCTCTAAACTAAAAAGAGGAAACAAATACCTTTCAATTTTCTTGAGATGCCCAAATTCAAAGTGTCCTCCAACAGAAGACTTTCCCATTAGGTGACTTGCCACACAAACACCCTACCTTTGCGGGGAGGGAATGTCCTGAAATCCTTAATGCAAACCTCATAGGAGAAAAGAAGGTACTAAATTAGAAGGAATGTGTGACTATATTCAAATAGGTCACACTTCCTTAAAAAGTGTTTTCACTTCATCTTTTTCTCCTTGTACAGAATAGACAGGAGTCTCTCAGTACTGTTTTGAGTTTTGTGGCGTTTAACAATGTTGTGTTGATCCAGATCTGCATCTTACCACAAACCAGATACAAGAGGTTCTATGGAGCTTCCGGGCTTGAAACACTGTCTTAGAATCCTGAAGTATGCTGGGCTATATAACCCAACAGCACACACGGTTTCCAGGCCAGAGATGCTCCTGGCTAGCTACATGGTCACTCCAGACCTCATTCCACAGATTCCTACTGACATGACTAAGACTGAGCATGGGTGATTTCTTTTCATTTCCATGGTTAGTTTATTCATTGGAAAGAAAAAGGCACTCAACCAAGAGGCTGATCATATTAAGGAGTAAAAGAAAAAAACAGGAATAGGATATTCTAAACCCACACTGCTCAAAAGGATTTTGCAACTGAGTAACCAGACAAGAACAGGCAAGGAAAGCAGAAAAAAGGCAGGAAGGAAGGGCGTAAAAGGAAAGGGCCTTAAACTTAAGACTGCTCAGTCTTGCCCTCTCCAGTGGGCATTCTTGACATTCAGAGGCGGAAATGAGCGCTGCAAACGAGGGTAAGTGGTCTGAAATCCTATTTCAAACACTGTACAGCTGGCAGAGGGACAGAGGCTGACGAAGGCACCAATGAACCGAGAAACAAACGCGATAGCCAGGCATTGTGGCAGGCGCCTGTAGTCCCAGCTACTTGGAGGCTGAGGCAAGAGAATCGCTTATTAAGCCCAAGAGTTGGAGGCTGTTGTGAGCTGTGACACCACAGCACTCTACCAAGGGCAACACAGTTAGACTCTGTCTCAAAAAAAAAAAAAAGAAAGAAAGAAACGAATGCAAGAAAAAAATCTTACAACCTTATTTATCTATAAGCAATGAGATGTAAAACAAACTCAGAGAGGAGACAACCCCATCACACTGGCCCAGCAGCAGCTACAGGCTATCCATTTATATGGAGAGGCCCAGAGGCTTGTCTTTTTTTTTTTTGAGATAGAGCTTCAAGTTGTCACCCTGGGTAGAGTGTCATGGCATCTCTCACAGCAACCTCTAACTCCTGGACTCAAGCGATTCTCCTGCCTCCGCCTCCCAAGTAGCTGGGACTATAGGTGCCCACCACAATGCCCGGCTATTTTTGGTTACAGCTGTCATTGTTGTTTGGTGGGCCTGGGCTGGATTCGAACCTACTAGCTCAGGTGTGGGGGGCGCCTTAGCTGCTTGAGCCACAGGCGCCGAGCCCAGAGGCTTGTCTTGAAGCCAATATGCAAAAGATAAATAAAACCACAAGAATTTCCCAAGATGCCTTTTATTTACACTTTACATATAACACCAACTGAAGAATAGGAACGTGCTTTAGTTAAGGGTGTCAAAAAGGAGAGCACTGGAAGACCATGGGAGAGCTGATTTCCTCAAAGCCACTCCTAGGTATAGCTGTTGTTTGACAAAATTTAGCCAAAAGATAGCATTCCTAATATATGTACGTATGTATGGGTGTGTGTATATATATAATTAAATGTGTTTTAAGTAATGGAATACTTGATTACGTCCTTATGAGATGGCAGAGGGAGCAGGACAGAATAATTACCACTCCTTATTTATTCTAGAGACCAAAATATTTTCCCATACACAGGAGTTTTAAGTAGCCTAATTACCAGGGTACTCTACTCCCCCAAACCACAGGTTAAAAGATATGGAAAGCTAAGTCTATCCTTTCACGTGTTCATCCAAACACTTATTGAGTTCCCACTGACTGCCAGGTGCTATTCTAGAAGTGGAGGATAAAAGCTGATAAGGAATTTATTTGAGGAATCTAGTTGAAGTAAACTATTGTACTAGAGCCTGGAAGAAAGAGAGTAATTCTGCTCTCCGAGGAAGGCTCTAAGCAGGGCAATTTTAACCTGAGCTTTGCAGATGGCAGAAGGTGGAAGCTGTAAGGAAACTACAGCAAGGCACAGATGTTTACTAGAAAATGGCAGGACCTCATCCCGAGGGAGGGCGTAAGCTGCACGGAGATTACTGAGGATGTTTTTGAAGGAGACACTCAACGCTGAACGGAAGAGAAAGGAGTTCCTGGCACAGAACGGCCCACCGCAAAATCACCTGGGCTGAAGTGCGCGAGTGCACTTCATAGATGGGCACCAGCATGGAAGGACCGGAGCCTCCTGGGGAAGATGGCAGGAAATAAGGCCTGGAAAGCAGAGTAGCTCCGAAATCTGAGGGATCTGAAGTGACAGGTTGAGGAATCTGAGATGCACCCCATTGGCAATGACTAAGCTTTTTAGTAGGAAAGCCACAATCATACCTAAGTTTTACAAAAAGACTTCAGGAAAAGTCCACAGAAAAAAATAAAGAGAGGCAATATAGGAGACACGAGGGAAGAGTTAGGGAGCTGCAGTAATTGTCCAGGCAGCACTAAGGTCAGAGGACCTAGGACACTGAGAACACCGCCGAGGAGAAAAGGCAGTCTGGCCACATCAGTGGGAACTGGGTTCCAAATACAGGCAAATTACAGAGGATTAAAAACTACTGCAGTTCTAGAAAAATCTAGCTCAACAGCCCTGCCTGCTGCCCATCCTCAGGACAGAGGGCAAGTCCTGCCGCAAAGTGTGTGTTCAGCAAAGGCTTACACCAAGGTCACCGGGTACTTGGCATTCTCTTGCCCTTGTGAGCGCTCCCTCCCACGAGTCACACACCTTCCAGTAAGATGTTCGCTTCAGTGATACCTGATTCAGGCTATTTTCCCCACTGTCACAGACCAGCAGCCCTCACCACAGGAATTCTCAAGGGGAATCATGACTGCTGTCCATTTGAGGAGGCCAGATGCACACACAGCCCACAGACTGCCATCCCCTCCTGCCTCTGACATCTGGCCTGAGTGTTCTCCTTGAGACACCTGCACTCACCCTGGGCAGGGAGCAAAAGGTGAGTGCCTGGAAGCCTGGGATATAAGTTGACTCAAAACTCCAAACAGAAAACAAATTCTTGAGATTAAAGACTTGGACACAAATCTATACTTTTCACAGCAATCTACATATATGGCTCTCTGTCAAGGGAAGGCAAGATAAAGAAATTATAATAAATGTTTAAGCTCTTCCTCTCTCCCAAGCTTTGTAGAAGCCACTTTATACATTTAACCCTTAAAATAACTTGATGTTTAAAAAAAAAATTAACCAAATATGATGGTGTGCACCTGTAGTCCCGGCTACTCAGGAGGCTGGGACAGAAGACTGCTTGAGCCCAGGAGTTCGAGGCTGCAGTAAGCTGTGATCACACCACTGCATTCCCACCTGGGTGATGGAGCAAGATCTTGTCTCTAAAAAATCTGAATAAATGACCTGATGGGGAGAGAATTTTATTATCCCTGTTTTATGTCTAAGAGAAGAGGTCAAGGACCAGAGAGGTTAGAACATGGGCTTGTTAAATTGTCCTCTAAAGAGACACAGATTGGCTGATTGGATACAGAAACTCCGACCAGACATCTGTTGTATACAGGAATCTCACCTTACCTTAAAAGA
>NW_003852409.1:16181681-16187041 GCF_000181295.1 Otolemur garnettii | reverse complement strand
AAAAAAAAAAAAAGAACATGGGCTTGTGGTCACTTAGTAACAAACGGAGGCACAATCCGGTCCTGAGACTCCAGGGCAGAGGCTAGTAGGCCTCCGCTATCTGCCTCCCTGTCACAGATAAGTGCATTTAACAGGCACCTGCTGGAGAAGAGACCCCCCCAACTACCACCGCATTCATCTTTGCATTTGTGGCCCCTAAAGAAGTGCCTGGTTGTGAGCAATCCTTTGTATGTGTCCCCTAAAACAATGAAGCTCCTGACCCACCATGCCAGAGCCACTTCTCGCCAGGGGTCTTCAGAGCCAGCCAGCTCCAGAGAAGATGGAACATAAAATGCCAAAAATCATCAACAAAGAGTTCCACCTGGCCGTGAGCAATCCCCGATGGAATCCAGAAAAATAAAGCAACACCCTACCGTGTCTCCACTTAGAAATGAATGCGAGGAGTCAGATACTACTGTGCATGAGCACATCTGGCCTGAACATCAGTATTAATACAGAAGCACATCTGGCCTGAACATCAGTCTTAATACAGAAGTGCAGAGGGTTTGCCTCCCCAGAGGATTCTTAGGTAATATACATCCAAATAGCTTCCTAAGTCATCCTGTCTCTCCCTAAATTAATAGAAGGATCCGAGTTTCAGTACATGATAACTATGGAACTTCAAAAAGTGAAGAGAGAATAGACAATTCAATAAATGCTGATGGAGAATTTGGCTATTTAGAAAACAAGTTATCCTTCCTTAAGTTGGATGCAAAAACAAAAAGTCAGGTCGTTTAAAGAATTAAATGAAAGGTTAAAGAAATAATGAATACTTGATGATTTACATGTGTATCGAGGGGGGGAAACTTTTTTATAAGGACAACATAGTAAATATTTTCAACTTTGTGGGCCTTGTTGTCTCTGCAACAACTCAAGTCAGCTGGCACAGTGCAGAGGCAGCCACAGATAGTAGGTAAACAAATGAACGTGGTTGTGTTCCAATAAAACTTTATTTATGGACACTAAAATTTTAATTTCATATAATTATATGAAATATAATTCTTTTGATTTTTTTTTCAGCCATTAAAAAATATAAAAACCACTCTTAAGCCTAATGGTGATGAGAGGTCAGGGATAGGGACTGGGAATGGGAAAGGGTGTGGCAGTCAAAGGGTAGGGAGCCTTCTAGTGATGGAATAGTTCTGTACCTGCACAGGTCACAGAATTCTACACAGAAACTGCACAGAACTACACACACACACACACACACACAGAAATGAGGGCACTAAAACTGACAGAATCTGAATTACTCTTGTAGATTGCACCAATGTCAATTTCCAGGTATTGTTACCTGAGTAAGCAGAATGCTCTCACTGGAGGAAACTGAGCAAAGGCTAGGTAGGTCTGCAGGGCCTCTTTGTGTACATTTCTTATAACTTTCTATAAATCTATAATTCAAAATAAAAAATAAGATAAATTAAACAAGATGATTAAAATGCACTTCTTTTGCTGAGACAAAAAGCACTTTGTTTTTTGGAGACAGGGCCTCATTCTGTCACTCAGACTGGAGTGCCATGGCATCATCATAGCCCACTGCAACCTCTAACTCCTGGGCTCAAGCTATCCTCATGCCTCAGCCCCCCAAGAAGCTGAGACTATAGGCTCTTACCACCACACCTGGCTAATTTTTCTATTTTTTGTAGAGATGAGGTCCCGTTCTTGCTAAGGCTGGTCTACAACTCCTGGCCTCAGGCAATCCTCCAGCTTTGGTATCCCAGAGTGCAACGATTACAGGCATGAGCCATAGACTTACCTTAAAAAGCTATTTTTTTAAAGTTCAGGTTAATTTGAGGGTACAAAGAATTAGTTACAATGTGTTCATTTGTTATGTATAGACCCTATTGTAGTTGTGTCCTACCTCCAGGAAGTGTGCCATATACCCCCACATTGTGAGATCACAATATACCCCCACACTGTGAGATCACACCAAACGCTCTCCCTCCTCCCCTCTCTCCAATTCCCCTGTCCTTGAATTGAATTGAGTTTTTCTGTTGTGTAGACATGTATTAGATCATCTACTGCCTTCATGTTAGTATTGAGTACATTGGATACTTCCATTCTTGTGATACTTCACTAAGAACAATGTGTTTCAACTCTATCCAGGTTAATACAAAAGATGTAAGGTTTCCACCTTTTCTTATGGCTAAATAGTCTTAACTCATGGGCTATATAAAAATAGGCAGCTGGCCAGATTTGGCCATTTGGCCTTAGTTTGCAGATTTCTGATTCAGATAAGTAGTATATAAAATCTTGTGGTTAGGAGAGGCTTTCTTAAATGTCAAACCAAAAGCAGACAGAATCCATAAAGGAAAAGTAGTCTGTTAGTACAGATGTAACAATCTTTCTATGTCAAGACACAATTAATAAAAATGATTAGGCCAGGCACAGTGGCTCACGCCTGTAATCCTAGCTTTCTGGGAGGCCAAGGCGGATGGATTGCTTGAGCTCAGGAGTTCAAGACCAGCCTGAGCAAAAGTGAGATCCTAGCTCTTAGAATAGCCAGGTGTTGTGGTGGGCACTTGTAACCCCAGCTACTTGGGAGGCTGAAGCAAGAGCTTGGCTTGAGCCCAAGAGTTTGAAGTTGCTGTGAGCTGTGAGGCCACAGTACTCTACCAAGGGCAGGAAAGTGAGACTGTCTCAAAAAAATATTTATTTATTCATTCATTCTGACACCCTGGGCAGAATGCCATGGTGTCATCATAACTCACAGCAACCTCCAAGTGTTAGACTCAAGCAATCCTCATACCTTAGCCTCCTGAGCTGTGACTACAGGCATACACTACCCTGCCCGGCTAATTTTTAGAAGAGATGGGGATCTCACTCTTGCTCAGGCTGGTCTCAAACTCCTTAGCTCAAACAATCCACCTACCTCAGCCTCCCAGAGTGCTGGGATTACAGGCATGAGCCACAGCACCCAGCCTAAATTCTATGCACATTAATGGCAAACAAAATGAAAATGAGAAAAAAAGATATCATTTCTCCCATGACATTTTTAAAAAGATTACCTCTCACTCCAAAGTCATACTGTTTCTACTACACCACACTGAATACATTTGGGACAATTATTACAAAAATAAAATAGCTTTCCCAAAGCTCTGTTCAGAGCCAAAAGAGTAAGAGAGGACTTTACCAGCAAGAACGGCATGATGGCTCGGCACCCGTAGCTCAGCAGTTAGGACGTTAGCCACATACACTGGGGCTGGTAGGTTCGAACCTGGCCCGGGCCTGCTAAAAACAACAATGAGAACTACAACAAAAAATAGCCAGGCATTGTGACATGCGCCTATAGTCCCAGCTACTTGGGAAGCTGAGGAAAGAGACTCACTTAAACCCAAAAGTTTGAGGTTGCTGTGAGCTGTGACACCACAGTACTCTACCAAGAGCGACATAGTGACTCCATCTCAAAAAAAAAGAATAGCATGAGCTAGATGATAATATTACAGTTAGGAGATGCTGTGACAGGTTGAACCATCTTAGCTAAAGACAAAATATTGATAATAGACCTGGGGTCCCCTACTTCAATCTTAGGCCATGACTGTCATCGATGCCTATCCTGAGGACACAGCTTCACACACATTATTGCAACCATTTGTCTTCAATAATCCAAAGGTTTTTCCTCTGTCAGTTGTATCTAATGGCAGATGGTAATGCTTGTACCTAGTGAATTTCATCTTACAATGAAATTCAAGCCCTTGGAAAGCAGACAGTCCTCAAAATCACCCAAGGTAGCACAGGACATAGTGGCAGTCAGCCAGAAGCTGGGCATAAGGAACATTTTTAATTCTATGCACAATGGTGCTCACTACACCAAGGGAGGAGCTCACATCAGGCAGGAACCCATTCTTCTTGGGTTCTGGTGCAAAGGAAACAGCTTCCAAAAATGCAAGCACAAGGCTCAGAGATCCCCTCTAGCTGCCAACCCACCCATCAAGTTTTTTCAGGACTCTAAAATGATTTCCTTATGTGGTACCAAGCAGGGGGATTACAAACTTCTCTCTTTCTCTTTTTTTTTTTTTTTTTTTTTTTTTGACACAGAGCCTCAAGCTGTCCCCCTGGGCAGAGTGCCGTGGCATTACAGCTCACAGCAACCTCTAACTCCTGGGCTCAAGCGAGTCTCCTGCCTCAGCCTCTCAAGTAGCTGGGACCACAGGTGCCCACCACAACGCCCGGCTATTTTTTGTTGCAGCCGTCATTGTTGTTTGGTGGGTCCGGGCTGGGGATTCAAACCCGCCACCTCAGGTGTACGTGGCTGGCGCCTTAGCCAGTTGAGCTATAGGCGCCGAGCCCTCTTTCTCTCTCTTTAAATTGTAAAGAAAACACATAACATAAAATTACCACCTTGACCATTTTCAAGTGTAAAAAATTCAGTTCACTGGTGTTAAGTACATTCTCAATGTCGAGGGAAGTATTCCCCAAAATTTCATTCACACCCTTCTCTTTGTAACCAAAGGACTTTCTGGCTATGATTGGGTTTGGCCCCTCACCCCAACTCTGCCTGCCTGTGCACATACATGTACATGCTTATACACACAAACACAGACATCGCGTGTGGCCACTTAAACATGCACCCCAGTGGTGGCACAACAACAAACTTCATTGATTGGGGGAACGGTAAGTGCCTCCCCCGGAAGGCAGGAGCAGCAGATTCCCAATGCCGCAGACGAGCAACTGAGAGCACCTTAGGTCAGCCCTTGCCTTTGGCCAGGTCATCATCTTGGACACATACCCTGAAATGAGCCTGAAAGTATTAGGAAGGTACCAAGACAGCCTGGGACTGCTGCTCCGTAGTTGAGATATCCCAGCCTTCATCTCAGAGCCTCCATGTTCTCATCTGTAAATAGGGATGACAGTGCTTGGCGCACAGAGGACCGGAATGAGAGAAAATCTGTGCAGCGCTCAGCCAAGTGCCTCCAACTCCAGCTTCCTCCCCTTACCTGCCCTCACCCTTCAATCCTGAATGTAATCCCCTTCCATGTGCTCACTTGAGCTACAGACTGGGAAGGAAAAACAAAGCATGTAACACAGGAAAAAAGAAGAAAGGAGAATGAAGAGGGTCTAAGCAAAGATCTCCACAGTGCAACCAATGAGGCTGGCCCGTGCCCCAGCCCCTCACACAGCCCCTCCATCACTCTGAGGAGACACTAAGCTTCCTGCTAACACGCTCCACACACGGAGCCAGTTGAAGGTGCTCTCAGGCCGGGCCAAGGATTCAGAGAATCTGGAGGCAGAACACACCTTCACTACTTCCCATGGCCTGGGCCAGTAGCACCCAATTCCTTGACAAGCTTCAAGGTGGCATGAGCAATTTCTTTTTTTTTTTT
>NW_003852409.1:16173352-16181333 GCF_000181295.1 Otolemur garnettii | reverse complement strand
CAGGAGTTGGAGGTTGCTGTGAGCTGTGATGCCACAGCACTTCACCCAGGGTGACAGCTTGAGGCTCTGTCTCAAAAAAAACAAAAAACAAAGATACTCCCTCAAAGATGCCTTCTTTCTCAACCACCCTCCCCAACCTCCAGCACTGACCCAGTCCGGGTTGTGCTGACCCCCACAGTGCCTGGTTCCTGGCCCTTCTCATTTGGGTTGTCAGTGCCATTTCCCTACCTGCCCCTGCTACTGTACCATAAAGTACGAGCAAGTATGGACCTGTTATCTCTATCACTGTATCTCCAGCATGGTGGCGTTGGCAGTTTGTATTTTTTTAAAGGATGGCCATGACATATATCTCCCATCCCAGATCTTCATCTGTCATGTGATCTGGCCTCTTCCCCATCAAGAGATCAATCTATCCTGTTGAATCTGGGTGGACTCTCTGGCTGCTTTGACAAAAGTATGTGGCGGAAATGATGCTGCCAGTTCCAGGCACATCCTTTATATGGACCAGCGATTCCATTTCCTGTCTCTTAGAATGCTCATCCTTGGGACATGCCCTCCAGGTACCCATCCACCATGCTTTGAGTAGCCCAAGCCACAGGGCTATGCCACGTGTGGATTTGACAGTCCACGGCCAGCCATGAGTGAGTCACCTTCGGCAACCAGCCCAATTGAACCTTTAGTCGACTGCAGCCCCAACCAGTATCTGTCTCCAAATGCATGAGAGACCCCAAGCAAAAAACCACAAACCTGAAGCTAGTCAGCCCACAGACCATGAGAGAAAACAGTACATTTGTTTTTTATGTTGTTGTTGTTTATTGACCGGGGCTGAGTTTGAACTCGCCACCTCTGGCATATGGGGCCAGCGCCCTAATCCTTTGAGCCACAGGCGCCGCCCCAGTACATTTCTGTACCTACTTAGCTTGGTGTGGTTTCTTAAGCAACAATGCATAACCAAAACAATATTTGCCTGGTAAAAAGGGGAAAGAAAGAAAGGAAGGAAGGGAGAGAGGGAGGGAGGGTCGGGAGGGAGGAAGGGAAGGAAGGAAGGCAGGAAGGAAGGAAGGAAACAAGAAAAAAAGAGAGATTAAATTAGCTATGATATGATACATGGCACAGAGCAAACACTCAGATTAACAGCTGTTATTAAAATTATGTAGAAGTGGCCAGGCATGGTGGCTCACACCTGTAATCCTAGCACTCTGGGAGACGAGGCAAGTGGATCGCCTGAGCTCAGGAGTTCAAGACCAGCCTGAGTCAGAGAAAGACCCCATCTCTAAAAAAAAAAAAAAAAATAGGAGTTGTGGTGGGCACCTGTCGTCCTATCAGGGAGGCTGAGGCAAAAGAATCACTTTGAGCCCAACAATTTGAGGTTGCTGTGAGCCATGGCACTCTACTGAGGGTGACAAAGTGAGACTACATCTCAGAGAAAAAAAAAAACTTTAAAAATAAAATAAAGTACATAAAAGAGAAAGAAACTAGGAAACTGGCTGAAGTAGGAGCTATATCCCCACCAGTGAAAAGTAATGGTACAGTAAGCTCTGTGCTTGACTCTCGTGTCACTCCAAACTCCAAAAGAAGGACAAAAGAAGTATAAAAATAAAGGGTGGCGCCTGTGGCTCAAAGGAGTGGGGCACCGGCCCCGTATGTCGGAGGTGGTGGGTTCAAACCCAGCCCTGGCCAGAACTGCAAAAAATAAAAGGTAAAAAAAACAAGAATAACCCTACAAAGGGCCAGGAAACAGGGATAGATGCCATCAGTCAACAAGAAAGTCTGTTTAGCCAGACCTGAGACACCAAAACCTAAACAGGCCACAGTGGAAAATGCTAAATATGGGAACAGATAAGATTTTCTACACAGGGTCTCAAAAAATACCCAAATTCAGAGATGACAGTGACAGAACAGAAGCAGCACTGGGAAGACAGGAGGGGGTGATGGAAGGACTACAGAGTGCTGAGTTGGTAGAGCCACTGGTAGGAAGAAAAGAGGAAGGGCAGGCTCGGCGCCTGTGGCTCAGGCGGCTAAGGCGCCAGCCATGTACACCCAAGGTGGCAGGATCGAATCCAGCCCAGGCCCACCAAACAACAATGACGGCTGCAACCAAAAAATAGCGGGGCGTTGTGGCGGGCACCTGTGTCCCAGCTACTTGGGAGGCAGAGGCAGGAGACTCGCTTGAGCCCAGGAGTTGGAGGTTGCTGTGAGCTGTGATGCCACGGCACTCTACCCAGGGGGACAGCTTGAGGCTCCTGTCTCAAAAAAAAAAAAAAAGAGGAAGGACATTCTGGGAACATCTATCTGCAGAGTAATGCTCTCCCTACTTCCTCAATTGAGAAGGGTCCACCCGGCCTGCTGTTACCAGCCACATACATCCTGACGCCCATCCTCTCCCCTCATCTTACCCGACTTCTTTCCCACTCACCACAGCCAGGGCAAAGGCTGACTGCAGAGTGTCTGGGCACACAAACACACACATGAAAATGTCACCACATAACCATGCACCCCAGTGGTAGCACAAAAACAAGCCTCCCTGCTTGTGGGGACAGCATGTGATCCCCAAGTAGAAGCAACAGATCCTCCCCGTATGCAGACTAGAAAATCAGTGTAAAGGTGCCCTAGACCAGCGGTTCTCAACCTGTGGGTCGCGACCCATAGGAACTGTATTAAAGGGCTGCGGCATTAGGAAGGTTGAGAACCACTTCTCTAGACCAAGAGCATCATCTTCGCAAAAACAGATGTACAAATTTGGCCATTAGCCAAATGAAAAGAGGCCCAGCATCATTAGTATTCAAGGAAACACAAATTTAAATGGCAACAAGATACCACTATACGCCCACTAGAATGGCTAAAACTAAAAACGTCAGCAATCCCAACTCTTTCTTTTTTTTTTTTTGCAGTTTTTGGCCAGGGCTGGGTTTGAACCCGCCACCTTCGGCACATGGGGCTGGTGCCCTACCCCTTTGAGCCACAGTTGCCACCCGACAATCCCAACTCTTTGCAAGAATGTGGAGCCACTGGCACTGCCATACACCGCAACATCATTCTTAGGTATTTGCCCAAGATAAACAGAACAGTCAACCAAAGACTTGTACGTAAATGTTTGTGGCAGCTTTATATATCTCTTCCTCGGAACCTGTCATTTTGGTCTAGATTACATAATTTATTAGCATAGAATTGTGCAAGGCACGCCTTTATAATCCTTTTTTGTTCCTGTAAGATCATTAGTAATAGACTCTCTCATTGCTTGTTTTAGTAATTTGAATCTTTTTTTTCTTGGTCAATCTAGCTAGAGATCTATCCACTGTCTTTTTTTTTAATCGTTTTCTTTTTCTTTTTTTTTTATTAAATCATAGCTGTATACATTAATGTAATTATGGGGTACAATGTGCTGGTTTTATATACATTTTGAAATACTTTCATCAAACTGGTTAACATAGCCTTCACCACATTTTCTTAGCTATTGTGTTAAGACATTTATATTCTATACTTAATAGATTTAATATGTACCCTTGTAAAATGCACTATAGGTGTGGTCCCACCAATTATGTGTTTCCCTGAAAATAAGACACTGTCCTATATTTATTTTTTCTCAAGAAGACACACTAGGGCTTATTTTCAGGGGAAGTCTTATTTTTATTAAGTATAATACAACAATCTACATTTATTCAAATACAGTTAAGTCATCTTCTTCTGGAACCTGATGGGGGATTCGACTTTGTTGGTGGGGCTGGCGCTAGTGATGCATGAACTCCTTTCCCCTAGCCGTTTGCACGTGCGCAATAGGATGCCTGAGACTGTGCAAGTGTGAATGGCTCAGAGAAAGAAGCTGTGGCAGATAAAAGGTGTTCCGGTCTTCCTTACCACTCTGTGCAGAAATGCACAACGTGGCTATGCAGATACACTGCATAGCCACACCCATCACTAGGTCTTATTATCGGGGTAGGGCTTATATGTAATAAATGCATAGGAATCCTGCTAGGGCTTATTTTGGGGGTAGGTCTTATTTTTGGGGAAACACGGTATCCTCCCTCCATCTATCCTCGCCCCTCCCCTCCCTCTCCTCTTTCCCCTTCATCTTGGGCTGTAGTTAGGTTATAGCATTCACATGGAATTGTAGGTGCTTATAAATTGGTTTCATAATGAGGCTGAGTACACTGGATACTTTTTCTTCCATTCTTGAGATACTTTGCTAAGAATATTTTCCAGCTCCATCCATGTAAACATAAAAGAGATAAAGTCTCCATCTTTTTTAAGGCTGCATAATAGTCTATGGTGTATATATACCACAATTTATTAATCCATTCATGGGTCAATGGGCACTTGGGCTTCTTCCACGACTTAGCAATTATGAATTGGGCTGCAATAAACATTCTGGTGCAAATATCTTTGTTATAAAGTGCTTTTTGGTCTTCTGGATATATACCTAGTAGAGGAATTGCAGGATCGAATGGCAAGTCTATTTTTAGATCCCTAAGTGATCTCCAAATATCTTTCCAAAAGGAACGTATTAGTTTGCATTCCCACCAGCAGTGTAGAAGCGTTCCCTTTTCTCCACATCCACGCCAACATCTATGATTCTGGGATTTCGTGATGTGAGCTACTCTTACTGGAATTAGATGATATCTCAAAGTGGTTTTGATTCGCATTTCTCTGATGATTAAGGATGACGAGCATTTTTTCATGTGTCTGTAGGCCGTGCGCCTGTCTTCTTCAAGGAAGTTTCTATTCAAGTCCATTGCCCACACTGAGATGGGATCACTTGTTCTTTTCTTGCTAATACGTTTGAGTTCTCTGCGGATTCTGGTTATTAAACCTTTGTCAGAGACATAACCTGCAAATACCTGTCTTTTTTTTTTTTTTCCCAAAGAACCAAATTTTGGTTTCATTGTTTTTCTCTAATGTTAATCTTGGGATAGAAGAGAAACAGGAACCTGGAAACGCAGTAAACTGCCCAAAGGGGATTTAACTAGCAGCATCTAGCACAGTGCCCAATACTTGATAAATATTTGATGAATATATGAATGGAAAATGAATTCCCCGAGCAGGTCTAGTTTCTTTCATCTATTCTCCTTTGGAAAGAATTGTTTTCTTGCAGTTGAAATAAACCTTTCTTCTCAAGGTATATAGCTCACTTACCAGAAAGAGTTTGCTTTTCAGCATCATGTTGAACAAGCCAAGGGTAATTCACTCTTATTGAAACAAGATGAAAATCCAATTAAAGAGAGGAAGTGAACGTGTCCACTGTAATCAGTTCATAGTAATAATCAGATCGATGGTAACATAAATATAACATAACTGTGAATATTTATTACATGCTGTTTATTTGTCAAGGCTATCTATAATTTAGCCTTGAAGTCATACTTTTATGGTAAATGAATCCTAGAACTGATCCAGGATTTTCTTCCCCACAATTGATGTACTCTGTCTGCAGAAGTGAGTCTGTTTCCTCCTCCTTTGTCATATTTAGTTTTGTAATAATCCTTCACGATACAACCTTGCTGTTCTAGAAAGTATCTTTCCTTTCCTTCATCTTTTATTTTCACAATGTTTAAGGTACCCCACACATCTCTCTCTACTATCAGTAACTCTCAAATCGGGCAAAGAGTCTTCTTGGCAGTCATCTAAAATACATTGTTCCTGTGAGTTACAAGAGTCAGTTATGAGAACCGTTTTGGGGGGCTCTATGTTATCAAAACAACCTTATGAGATAGGTACTATTATTATCCCCATTTTATTGATGAGACAACAGAAGTTCAGAGGGGGTTAAGAGACTTGCCAGCCAGCAGGTGATCATATTAGGACTTCCTTGGCTGACTTGAAAGGCTCTATTTTCTCTACTCAGCCGCAAACCTCGTTGCTCTACCTAACCTACATGGCTCTACCCTACTTCTCCAAATGTAGCAGTTCCAAAACTTCTTTTCAAAGTGTACTTCCTTGCTTTGAAACCAGAGGTGGCAACTAGACTTTATGCTTTCAGCTGCTGGCAACACTGTTGCTCTTTACCCATTTACTGCATCATCATAAACCTATAGGTAGATAGAGTTTCTTGATTCATAAATCAACAGCAAGACTTTTCTAGCAGCCTCAACATAATTCAAATGCAAAGAAAGTTTAAAATGCAAAATGTGTTTTTGTTTGCTTTAAATTAAAGAGCAAATGTGCCAAGATCAACATTTGAAAACACACTTATCTACGTAATTCCAAAACTGGTTTATGTGCTTTTACAACTTGTAATCATAGAACAAGTGTCTTTAATAAATGTTACCCTTTCTACTGACGCTAATTACTGGATACAGCAAAGTCTAAGAAGATAAAATGATCTGAGAAAAAAATATATAGTGGCAGCCAGGTGCAATAGCTCACACCTATAATCCCAGCATTTTGGGTTGAAGCCAGGAATTTGAGACCAACCACCCTGGGCAACAGAGTAAGACCTCATCTCTTTTTTTTTTTTTTTTTTTTTTGAGACAGAGCCCCAAGCTGTCCCCCTGGGTAGAGTGCCATGGCATCACAGTTCACAGCAACCTCCAATTCCTGGGCTCAAGTGAGTCTCCTGCCTCAGCCTCCCAAGTAGCTGGGACCACAGGCGCCTGCCACAACGTCCGCTAATTTTTTTTTGGTTGCAGTTATCATTGTTGTTTGGCGGGCCCGGTCTGGATTCGAACCTGCCACCTTAGGTGTATGTGGCTGGCGCCTTAGCCACTTGAGCCACAGGCGCCAAGCCAGACCTCATCTCTTAAAAAAAAAAATTTTTTTTTTTAAATTAACTGGGCATGGTGGCATGCACCTATATTCCCAGTTACTCAAAAAGCTAAGATGGGAATGGGAGGATCACTTAAGCTCAGGAGTTTGAGGCTGCCATGAACTATATACCATACCACTCCAGTCTGAGCAACAGAGTCTTGTCTCTAAACAAAAAGGAAAAAAAATACAGTGGCTACCTTGTTTTTCAGAGTCAGGCTGAAAGTGGAGACGTGTTTGACCATTTTGCTCAAACCATGGCACTTGGTTGAGCATGCTTAGAAATCTGCCAATGCACACATTAGCACCACAGCCCCAAACCTGGATCTCAACCAATTCAAAAATCTAAACAGTGTCTTGTCTATAAAACTAGGTGAGATACTTCCTGGGTTACTCAAAAACCTTCAAGACCTAAAATAATATGCCTGGCCTCCCAGCACAGCAGGAGAGGAGAATTTGGTTACAGCAGAGGAGTCAAGACAACTGAATCTCATCCTCTTACAAAGAGGTGTCAGTCCAATCATTAACATAACCTCCTCACAGAAACACTTCTTCCATATCCACTTACTGAAAACGTGCCCTCATCATAACTTAAACTCAGAGAAAGTTCCCGTGGATCAGTGAAGTGTTTTACCTCTCTCTGGAGAGCTAAAGCCCTGGTAAAACCTCACCCGAGTAGGAACTGCCATGAGGGAAATTTAAAAGGGAAAAGCACAGGCCGGGGTGGTGTAATCCTAGCACTCTAGGAGGCCAAGGCAGGTAGACTGCCTGAGCTCATGAGTTCTAAACCAGCCTGAGCAAGAGGGAACCTGTCTCTACTAAAAATATAAAAACTGAGGCAAAGGGATCTCTTCAACCCAAGAGTTTAAGGTTGCTGTGATCTATGATGCCACGGCACTCTACCCAGGATAACAGAGTGAGGCTCTTGCTCAAAAAAAAAAAAAAAAGAAAAAAGAAAGAAAGAAAAGAAAAGAAAAAGAAGAGGCAGAAAGAAAGAAAGAAAAGCACTAATGTCACTGGGCTGAAAACATCTCTGCTTTCTCAGAGGCAGATGTCCTTGCAAGGAAGGTTAGAGGCAAGGGCATGAAATGAGGTCTGGATAAAGACTAGGCCACTGACACAATGGAAGGTTTGCCCCTGCTCCATGACTTGCACCAGGAAAGAAAAGAACCTCTTTCAAACCAAGACAAAAAGTTCTCAAAATTAACCATAAGGCAGGTGGCTCCTGTGGCTCAAGGAGTAGGGC
>NW_003852409.1:16170612-16172274 GCF_000181295.1 Otolemur garnettii | reverse complement strand
TCAAAAAAATAAAAAAATAAAAATAAATAAAAATAGCCAGGTGTTGTGGTGGGCACCTACAGTCCCAGCTACTCATGAGGCTGAGGCAAGAGAATTGCTTGGGCACAGGCATTTGAGGTTGCTGTGAGCTATGACACCACTGCACTCTACCGAGGGTGACAAAGTGAGACTCTGTCTCAAAATAAAAATAATAAAATAAAATAATAAAATTTACCATAGTTTACAAAACTAGCTCCCTAGTGATGGCCTTTTAGGTTCTTCCTTATCTTTTGCTATTAAAAATAATACTGACCAGGTGGCATGGCTCACACCTAGCTCTCTGGGAGCTGACCCTGGGAGATCCCTTGAGCTCAGGAGTTCAAGACCAGCCTGAGTGAGAGCCAGACCCCATCTCTACTAAAGAGGTTGCTATAAGCTATGATGATGCCACAATACTCTACCCAGGGCAACATGTGAGACTCTGTCTCAAAAAAATAAAACTAATACTATAACAGATACCCTTGTACACACATCATTAGGCATAAGTCCAGTTATTGAGTCAACAAATCATCTGTAGACCCACCTACCCCAGGTTTTTTTGTTCACGCATGGAAATTACAGCAATAAACACAAAGCCTCCACCTTCAAAGAGTTTATAGCATGACTCGGGAGATAATAAACAAAACATGTCTGGTGGTATAAGTGCTGGTATAAGGCAGGTAATGAGGGAGAATTAATGGACAAGGAGGGGCTGCTAGTAGTTTATAGAGGGAGGTCTCAGGAAGCTAAGGCAGGAGAATCACTTGAGCCCAAGGGTGTTCAAGGTTATGGTGAGGTATAATCACACCAGTGCACTCCAGCCTGCGTGACAGAGACCCTGTCTCAAAATCATCATCCCTCTGGTTGCTCTGTTGATAATAACTGACCAAAGGTAAGAAAGGATGAAGCAGGAAGACTAGTTAGGTGACTTGTACAGCAGTTGAGACAAGAGAGGAAGATGACTGCGTCAGGGCAGTGGCAGAGGTGAAAGTATGAAGGGAACAGATTCTGGATATGGTATTTCAAAAGGATTTGTTGTTGGCAAACAGGTATGGGGTAAGAAAGAGGGAAGAGCCAAGACTAATCCTAAAGTTTTGTTTCTTCCCCTGGTTTTGGTGTTTTTGTGTTGGGGGTTTTTTGGTTTTGTTTTCTTTTGCCTGAGCGATCAGAATAATGGAGCTACCAGTTTCTGAGCTAGGAAAAACTAGAAGAGGTGGCTCCCCATCCCCAAGATGGGTGAGGAGTTAAGAGCAGGTTAGATAGGCAGCTTGAGACGCTTGTTAGAGAGGCAAGTCTAGACTCCAAAGGCAGCGGGAGGTAGGAATCTGGAATTCAGGAGAGAGGTTTTTCACCTGGAGTCATCAGTGTGCAGATGTGTGAGGCTGGATGTCTGTGCCTAGGAACACCATGCGGAGGAAGAGAGGCCACGTCGGGAGTCCTGGAACACTGCCACATTTAGAGCAGGGAAACAAGGAGGAAGCTGAGGCTGAGAAGGAACATCCAGTAAGTTATTACATAAAAGGAACCAAAAGAGAGCTATTCCGGAAGCCAAGTGAAGGATCCACTCTTCCTGCCTGTGCCAGGGAGGCACAAGGCCCACACCAAGAGACAGAGCTGCCTGCCTGTGCCCTCAGTATGATAGCA
>NW_003852409.1:16168676-16169540 GCF_000181295.1 Otolemur garnettii | reverse complement strand
TGTAGCATCATAGCTCACAGCAACCTCAAACTCTTGGGCTCAAGGGATCCTCTTGCCTCAGCCTCCTGAGTAGCTAGGCCTATAAGCACCCACCATGAGGCCTGGCTATTTTTTAGAGACAGGGTCAAGCTCTTGCTCAGGCTCATCTCGAATGAACTCCTGAGCTCAAGCAATGTACCCTCCTCGGCCTCCCAGAGTGCTAGGATTACAGGCATGAGCCACTGCGCCCGGACTGTTTCCCAATTTAATATGCACAGAAATTACCTAGGGAACACGTCAAAGTGAAGATTCTGATTCTGTAGGTCTGGAATTCAACCTGAGATTCTGTGTTTCAAATGAGCTTATAAGCGACACCAGTACTACTGGTCCCTGGACCATACCCTGAGTAGCAAGGTTCTAAGGCAAGAAGTGACAGCTAGAAACATACAGAGAGGGGACAAGCTCAGCAAAGATGGGCAAGCAAAAATTCACATTACATTCCCAGCAGCTCATGAGGAAAATCAATTGGCAGAGACATAACTTCCAAGGAGGGGACCCGGGAGGCAAATAGGTAGCTGATCACAGAAGGCCAGGCTGATGACTCAGACCATGGCCATCTAAGTGATGGGAAGTCACTGTGGGTCTCCAAGGATGGAATGACACATCCAATACTTCAGGAACTCTGGCCACAGTGTTCAGAATAACTCAGATGGGAGAGGGGGGCCTAACTGAACAAAACCAGGAAAACCAGTTAGACAGTCATACAACTGGATTAGGATACTGACAATGGAAATGAAGACAGACATTCTGCTAAAGAAGGGTGGTGTTTATGCAGGAATGGGATACTCAGGAAGAGAGGGGAAGCATGGTATGGTTTGTTTTTGG
>NW_003852409.1:16166855-16167910 GCF_000181295.1 Otolemur garnettii | reverse complement strand
GCCACAGCACTCTACCCAGGGGGACAGCTTGAGGCTCTGTCTCAAAAAAAAGGGGGGGGGGCAGGAACCATGGCTGGGCAGATGCAGAGCTTACAGAGGAGGGTCCAGAGATGCCCCAGGGGAGGACTGAGATAGGGAAGAATCAATTCATTCAGTGAGTAGGTATTAAGCACCTGCTATGTGCCAGGCACTGGGCTGGGAAAATAGTCGTGAACAAAAGAGACCCGGGGGATGGAGGGGGCACTGTACCAGAATCAGAGATCAGCAGGTCCTAACCCCAGCTCTGCCACGATCTAGCTGGGTGATCCAGAGAAATTACTTCTCTGTCTGGGCCAGTTTCCTCAACTGAAAAAGGAGGGCTTGGCATGGATGACCTCCTTGGCCCCTACAGCTCTAGCCTCAGTATGAGCAGTGAGTGGAGGGGCAGGACTTGGACCAGGAGGGTACTGTTGAGGGAAGAGGAGGCAGGAGGTGGCAGATGGGGAGGCAGATGGAGGCAGTGCACAGAGAATGCTCAGCCCAGGAGCCTGGCACTGACTGGGAGAGAACAGGCAGAGGCAGTGAGCCTTGGAAAACTCTACGAGGGGAGATTGGCTCAGCACAGTGGAAGAGGCTGCAAATGCTAGAAATGACATGAGGAAAGAGACGCAGGATGCGATAGAATGGGGGTGAGCCTGAAGACTGTGCTGTAAGAAGTGCAGCATATTTAGCGAAGGTGGTAAAGACAGTGGGATCTGGAGTTGGACAGACTCAAGTTCAAATCGCAGCCTCACTCTCTTCTAGCTCTGTGACAAGTTACTTCGCTTCTCAAAGCCATTTCCTCAGATGTCAAAGGGGAATGAGACAGTCGATGCATCACAGGGTAGGACACAAAGAAATGCAGCAAACCTCCCAAAGTGAGCGCTCCATTAGTGCTACAACTATGACAAAGGCCCATGACCATCCCCTGTGGAAGGGGAGGGTAACAAGGAACACACGCTGCAGGGCCTCCATGCAGAAGAGACAACAAAAGCAACAGGTGGGGAAGTGGAAGCAGCTCCACGCAAGCATCAGTG
>NW_003852409.1:16164706-16166014 GCF_000181295.1 Otolemur garnettii | reverse complement strand
TTTTTTTTTTTTCAGTTTTTGGCCGAGGCCTGGTTTGAACCCACCACCTCCAGTATATGGGGACAGCACCCTACTCCTTCAGCCACAGGTGCTGCCCAAAATTATTCAAATTTTTACGGAAATCTCAACATTGATCATTAATTAAAAAACAAAATACAACTCTACCTAAAATAGGTAACCCAGGGCCTCTTTGAAACATGCTTTACCTTAAACTTTAACTAAAAAAAAAAAAAAATCGCTTTGCTCCCCCTTGCACATTCTGTACATACTCCCACTGTCACATCCAGTTGTAATTATTCTCTAGCACTTCCTCTGTCTCCCTTCCCAGCCCCTAAGTGGCTGGAAGGTAAGGTCATCAGGTCCATCTATGTATCCCCTGAGGTATGGCATAGGATCGGCCCATATGAGGAGGAAATGGACAAAAATTCAAGGGCCCCTCAGAATTGCTGATGCAAGTCATGAAATAAACAAGATGTGCTTGGACAATGCTGAGAAAATTACATTTTTACAGCACAGGTATTCATGCCAATGGGATGACAAGCTCCGGTTCCTTAGAACTGCATCCCCAAACCCCAACCTACAAACCAAGACCAGTCTGTGGCCTGGTAGGAACTGGGCTGCACAGTATCACCACCTGACCTCTGCCTCCTGTCCTAGCCCCATTTCTATGGAAAAACTGTCTTCCATGAAACTTGGTGCCAAAAAGGTTGGGGACTGCTGGCTTACAGCATACTTCTGCCTTAATAGCCCTGAAGAGGGTGCCTAGGCTTCCACTTTTACAAAAGAACGGCTATTCCACAATCATTTTTATTCTAATTACAATAAGATATTCTAGTTATAGTGTGAGACCTGACCTGTGCCAGACAAATGTCATTTCCAGAACTTGGATATCTTAACTCCCAAGGAATATAATGCCTTACACAGTACACAGTACAGAGAAGTCATTCAAACACTGGTAGGATAAATCCATCCTAACACTTCAAGTATTAACATAATATGGTGAACTGACCTTGGTACAAAATAAATGAACTTTACAAGTATCCGCACCTTCAAGAGGGAAAGGACAATCTTTTTCAACAAATGGGTGTTGGGAAAACTGGATATCTACGTGCAAAAGAATAAAGCTAGACTCTCATCTTAACATTACACACAAAATGGACCAAAGTCCCAAACTATAAAACGTCTAGAAGGAAAGATAAGGGAAAAGCTTTGTGATACTGAACTTGGCAATGGCTATGATACCAAAAGCACAGACAACAAAAGCAGACATAGGCAAACTTAAAAACTTTCATGCAGGCTCGGTGCCCA
>NW_003852409.1:16159848-16161060 GCF_000181295.1 Otolemur garnettii | reverse complement strand
GGGGAACGGAATAAGGATTTCCTCTTTCAGACTCCTCCCCCAGCCCCAGATGATTGGCCCAGGTTGAGCTCCTGAGCCAAGTCAGGCCAATCACACGCCTCACTCTCATGCCAGTAGATTGCCATAAGGATGAATGGGCTTGTCACCCAAGCCAGGTCTCCCTGACCTTTTCCCCTGGGAAGAGAGATTCATCCTTTTTCTGGAGGCAGAGCAGTGAAACGTGAGGGATATGAGCTGCCAGGTGCCACCATTTACCCCGTCAGGGATGAAGCTGGTCAGAGAGAATAAAACTGGCCTTCAGTAGCAGTCAGACCCCTGACTGCAGCTCACTCCTATGGTTAGGTTACAGTGAGCCTGTCAATAGTTTCACATTTTTACTTCAATTAATACAAGCTGGATATCTATCGTTTGCAAACAAAACTCCTGACCTGTACACTCTCTGAATCCAGTGAGTCCAGTCCTATTAAAACTGCCTCCCACCTTTTCTCTGCAGCAGCCTTCTCCCTGGACCCCCTGCCTCCAGGATCTTGACTGGCCATACTTGATTGGCCTCCCAACTGCTCAGGCTAAAGCCCTTACTATGTGCCACTACAGACCACCATCTGCACACCACCAACCTTTCCAGCCTCAAGGCTCACACACTCTCACAACCAACCACGCGTGCGCCACTGGGCACTGCTAAGCTTTGAGCACATGCAGGTTTTTCTGCCTGACTTGCTCTTCCTTCCTCTGTCCATTTGTAAACCATCTAGGTTTTCATTCTCCAGCTCAAACACCATCTGCTTTGGGAAAGCCCCCTGACTTTATTCCCTGTACATACCTTCCATAATAACTGTAGCAGATGCTGTTGGTGCCCCACCCATATACCCCCTTCCCTGACCACCCTTCAGTGTCCACTGGCCTGACTTCCAGCTGCCAGCATCTGCATGGTTTGACCTAACTGCTTCCCCCAGATGCTGAACCTACTTTGCCGACCCAAGACGTGGGCTAGAAAGTGCCTGGGAATTAATACTCAAACACCCGACCCCGGCAGCCTTAGAGCAGCGAGCAGCGACTGAGGAGAGCTGCTGTTTGGAGACTCCCAGCTTCCTCACCTGGAGTGCTGTCAACCGAGGCGCCAGGGTTTCCCCACAGGCTAAAGCTCCAGCTAACTCAGATGAAACTGGCTTGGCGACACAGCCTGTTCTCTCACCTCCCTGTCTCACTTCCCTG
>NW_003852409.1:16156262-16159202 GCF_000181295.1 Otolemur garnettii | reverse complement strand
CAGGCAGCATTTTGTTGAGCCTTGATGTGGGAGCAGGTTGTCAACAGTGTTCTCCGACAACCTCTGTCCAATGCCTGAAACCCCGTCCTAGCTATCTGGACAACTCAATCATACCCACCATAGTGATATCTGCATTCCCCCTCTGCACCATTCAGCATCAGTCTCCTGCACTAGAAAACAGCCATATCCACAACAATAAAATCCCTCATCTTTACATTTTCTAATCCTCTTTCTCCCAGGCAACAACTCCTACCTCAACCAGGCTAACCCCCTTCCATCTCTTCCCTGCCAGTCTCTTCCCATTCTGAGCAACGATCACATATTCCCCTGCTCATAAACTTTCTAGGGCTGGCTAGTGCCAAAAGAATAACAGTTAACGTCCATATCACAGCATTCAAAGCAATCTTCGTCTCCTCCTGACCTGTCCTCCCACCTCCTCTCTCACCTGTCTCCACCCATAGACTCTCAAACTCCATTGCCAATGCATGACCCAACTCAATCCTCCCCCAGCAGCCACAAAGAACTTTCCTGTCTTGGGAGCTTTGTTCAGGCTATGCCCTCAGCAGTGGGACTTTCTCTACTGTCCTCTTGACGCCCCCTCAGACCTCAAGGACCTGGTGATAATGGAGCATCTCACACCTCAGCAGATGTGCAGACATACACCCTGCCAGTAGGGCTGACTGATTCCAGGCATACTCAAAATACAGCCCACCAGCCACATGCAGCCCGCCTAGGACATTTATCTGGCCCGCTGGGTGTTTTTGCCACTGCTGCCTGTCCTGCTTAGCAACCGACTCGTCCCGGGGTCCACAGTCCAGCCCTCCTCCGGTCTGAGGGACAGTGAACTGGCCTCCTGTTTTAAAAGTTTGAGAACCCCTGGATTAAACACTCCTTCTCACTAGCCTCCAATGAAAACTCAATTTCACTTCATATTTTAAGGTCATGGTATTGGTCCATTTGTTGTTGTTTCAAGTAACAAACCAAATTGAAAATAGTGTTAACAAAAGGGATTATTACCTTCTATACCCAGGAAGCCTTGTGCCAGCCTCAAGCACAGCTGGCTTCCTCAGATCCACATCTCAAAAGATCTTGCTCTTCTAGCCCTCTTCCTCTCAGACTACATCAACCAGGCACTCTCCACAGTTGCAGGAAACAATTCTAACAGAATTGTTACAATCTGTTTACAATCTAACAGAAAGAAAGACGTTCTTTCCTCCAGCACCCATCTAGCAAATCTCATGAAAAACTGTTACTGGCTCTGCTAGAGTCACATGCCCACCAGGGATGCTATTTTGGCCAGTGGAGATATGATGAAAGACCAAAAGGCAGGATGAGGGGAGAAGCCAGGGTATTTCTCCCCTCTCTCTATCTCAGACAGGGTCCCTGGCAGCAGCTGTCTCCTCTCCAGGGTTCCCGTCCTTGGTGGTCCCAGCTCTGAATGAGCAGCCGCACCACAGTTCTAGTTTCCACAGAAGCTCCTGGGCCACCTCCCATCACCTCCTCCCCTTGACCTCCATGCCTGAGGGTGACCGCAGGCTTCCTGCTCCTGCTCCTGCTCCTGGGAGCTGTCTTACCATCCCCTGCAGGGCTTCTCATATTTTCCATCACCTGTGTAACTAATCCCGTTTTACAGTCTCTGTTTGAAATGGCAAAATACCTCCAGTGTTTTTTATTCCCTAATCAGACCACAACTAATACAGAAACTGACAAAGAATAGGAAAAAAATGCAGAAAGAAATGTGGAGAGTACAATGTCAAGGAGTGACAGCAACTCGCATTTATTAAAGGCTCACTATGTATCAGGCACTACTCAAACTACAAACCTGCTGGATCCTCGTATAGACCCTGTAATGTAGGTACTCCCATTATCCTCTTTTTACAGTCAAGAAAACTGCAGCTCAGAGAGGTAAAATAATCTCCTATTGTAAGACTGTAAGTGGTGGGGCTAAGACTCAAATTCAGTGTAGTTCCAGAGTGGACACTCAAAAAAAACAGGTCACTGAGGTCGGGCATGGAGGCTCATGCCTATAATTCCAGCACTCTGGGAGACCAAGCCAGGTGGATTGCTTGAGCTCTGGAGTTCGAGACCAGCCTGAGCAAAAGTGAGACACCATTTCTACTAAAAAAAATAGCTGGGTGTTATAGCAGGTGTCTGTAATCCCAGTGACTTGGGAGGCTGAGCCAAGATGATCGACTGAGCTCAAGAATTTGAGGTAGCCATGAGCTATGCCACCATGGCGCTCTACTGAAGGTGCCTGAATAAGACTCTGTTTCAAAAAAAGGAAGAAGAGGAAATAAATAAATAAATAAATAAATAAAGGACATCGAGGGGAAGCGTTTCAAGTAGGAGGGTACCCATAGGATCCAGCACTGCCTTCCAAGAGGTCAGGTGACATAAGAACTATAAAGTTAGCCAGGCATTGTAGCAGGCGCCTGTAGTCCCAGCCACATGGGAAGCTGAGGCAAGAAAATTGCCTAAGCCCAGGAGTTAAGAGGTTGCTGTGAGCTGTGACACCATGGCACTTTTACCCAGGGTGACAGAGTGAGACTCTGTCTCTGAAAAAAAAGAACTGTAAAGCATCTACCAGTGGATTTAGTAATGAAGAAGTCACGAGGGACCCTGAATGGCAGAGTCAGAAACCAGACAGCAGGAAGCTGAGGAAGGTGCCAGAGGTCAGGAGGCAGAGACAGGAGCAGCAAACCTTCTTTTCAAAAAGTTTGGTCCTGAAGAGGAGTTGCAAAATAGAGCACAGTATGGAGGAAAAGAGAGAATCACAGCAAAGCTTTCTTCACTCTTTCTTTGTTTTAAAATGAGAGGCTCTTACACATGTTTAAGAGACATTACACATTGATGGGAACAAGCCAGCTGAGAGGGTGTCTGAAAACGCAGGAGGATGAACAGAGTGGTCTCCAAGAGGCTACAGGAGTGGGCTTAGAATCA
>NW_003852409.1:16148948-16154117 GCF_000181295.1 Otolemur garnettii | reverse complement strand
AGTAGCTGGGGACCCACCACAACACCCAGCTATTTTTTGTTGCAGTTTGGCCAGGACCAGGCTTGAACCCACCACCCTTGGTATATGGGGCAGAGCCCTACTCACTGAGCCACAGGCACTGCCCTAAATTAAAATTTTGAAAAGATGATATCCAATGACACTGCTTCAGAGCTGGAGGGGTTCTAGGTATTACAATGCAAGACGTGGGGTGTGACCATGGGAAAGGACAGATGAATTGTAAAAAACAAAAAAAGAAAGAAAGAAAAAGAAAGAAGTCAAAGGTGGTTGAAGATAAGAAGAAACTGATAGTCCTAGAGACTTGCGCAGATTAGCCATTATGGACAAGTAAGTCATGTCCCAAAGATGAGGACATGCTGAGAAGACAGTAACTAAGGGTCTAAAGATTTTAATGAATAAGCGTGAGAAGCAGTGAAGTTGGAAAATGACAGGGAAGGAAAAGGTAGTGAAAAGTCTGTAGTGGGCATCTGTGGCTTCCTGCTGGTCAGCACTCACTCCCTCAAGTAACAGCGCCCTGCTCTTGCTTTGGAAATCACTCCCTGACTCCCCAGGCACAGAGCAGGCTTCCAAAATACTAGTAATAGTCAATGTCTTAATCTGGAAGTAGAATCATGAGTGTTCATTTTATTATTCTTTAAACTGTACATTTATTCCTTATGTGTAGACACATTTTTATATACTTCCTGTACATATTTCATAATTGAAAAAAAAAAAATCCCCTCATTCCAAAGATAAGCACCTGATCCAGGTCCGGGCAATCAGAATCACAAAGACTGGCAGCCTAGGTGCCTGACCCAATTTAGGCCAATGAGACACTAGCCCCGAGCCTTTGCCGGAACTACAAGGAAAGACATGCTCTCTTTCTGCTGGAGCTGTGAAGCTTGTTTGTAGAGCATATCCCTTCACTAGCTTGAGAATAAAGCTAACACAGAAGAAAGCAAAGCCAAGATATGGAGAGTGACAGATCCCTGACATCATGTGAATACCTTGTGCCAGTCATTCTCGAAGCTATAATACCTGGGCCTTTTCAGCAACATGAACCAGTAGATCTTTTTTTTCTCTAGCCAATTTGCATTTAATTTATATCCTTCTAACTAAAAAGCATCCTAACTAATTCAGTGGACTGGTCAAATAAGGTATTCTCAATTCAGCACCGTAGGAGATCTTTCAACACATAAATCAAACTATGCCCTCCTGCTCAAGACTTGATAATGAGCCTCACTCCTCAAGGCACTCAAGAGTAAAGGCCAAAGTCCTCAGGCCAGCCACGCTCAGCACAATATGATTCCACCCTTCTCTGCCCTCGGCCTGAGATTCTCCACTGCTCACTCAGCCCCCAACCACACTGGCCGCCAGGCTGTTTCCTGACAGTTAGGCACCTGCCTTCAGACTTCTGCTTCAGCTGTTCCCTCCACCTAGACACTCTTCTCCAGACATCCTCCTGCTAACTCCTTCACCTCCTTCAAGTCTGCTCAACTCTGTTTTTCCGTGAGGCCTGCCTGAGTCCCCCTCCCTGTGGCCAGTGCACTCAAGCTCCCTTGCCTACTCTCCTTTGTCTTCTCTCCACAGTATTTACTGTACAATATAATAATGTGCTCCCTAAAATGTACCCAATGAGGGCTGGGGTCTTTGGCTGTATTATTTATCTCACTTTCCTAGAACAGTGCCGGGCTTACAGTATAGACCCTCAAATATCTGCTGAATATAAAAAACAAAGACATGAGCCTCAAAGGAGCAGAGCTTGGTTTGTAAAAGGCAATGGAGAGGGAAAGAAAATGATCCCATATCTTGAACCTGATATAAATGGAGTATAGGAGGAAAAGACATCGCTACTTTGAAGAATTCGGGGAAAGTCTAAAGCGACCTAAGGGTGCAGGAAGAAGATGAAAAATTCAGTGAAGAGTCAGAGAATGTGTTAAGAGAAGTTAAACACAGAATACTGCTTGTGAGGGGTTCAAGTGGGATGGGGAACCTGCGGCCTTCGGGCCACATGTGGCTTTCTGGATCCTTCAGTAGGCCTTTTGACTGAATCCAAATTTTACAGAACAAGTCCTTTTAATAAGGGGATTTGTTCTGTGAACTTTGGATTCAGTTGAGGAGACCTACTTGGGGATATGGAGGGCCACATGTGGCCCTGAGACCCCAAGTTCCCCATACTGCAGGCCAGAGCAATTTGCAGAAGAAAGATAGGCCAAGTGACTATTTACATTTTAGATGGAAATGAAAACTATAATGATATAAGGCTTGGTGAGTTCAGCCTGCATCAGAGGATTTAGTCCTAGCAATCCCTGGTAGAAAGGATTCCTCCTACCACCCCACAGTTTGAATGATTTTGGAATGGGTGGACTGAGAGTCCATTACATGTGGTCTTTCTCTCCTATCCAAGCACCAGAGGCCATTTAGACGTGTCAGCTGAATGGAGACACAAGGTTATCATGTTCATGGCACCATCCTGGCCCACAGAAAGCAATTCCCCTCTGCAGAATAACCTTACACTAGGGACAGCCTGTTAAATCCCCATGCCCCTTGCACAGAACTGACTCTGAATCCATGTCCTCAAGGATAACAACCCCAAGGTTCAAAAACCAAAAATCAGGCTTCTTTTCAAAGACCATAGCACTCAATTTTCCTGCATTTCCCCCATGCTGCCCAGGCAAGAGAAACCCTGGCAAAGGGAAGGAAGGCCTCCCTCCACTGGTCCTGACTCACCTCTGTTCCTTGCTAGCTTCTCTCTTCTCTCTTTCTTCTCTAAAGAAATTTCTTCAGTTATGAGAAAGTATGTGTATGCCAAGATTCAAGGAAAATGTTATTCCTAGTCAGAGAAAGAAATTACAATGCTTAACCTCTAAGGAAAAGTGGCTTACTATAAATCAGGCCCTTGAGAATGGTGTCATTTAGACACAGCCGTTAGGAGACCTATTAAATATTCAATAATTAATAATATGCCTCAAGGCTGTCGCTCTCACAGAACTGACCCTGCAAAAGAAACCAACAGTACTCAGACTTGGGACTGACATCCTGCCCACTAGCCAGATCTTGGTGATACAGATCATTTGTCCTCCAAGCACTTATCAGTTAAATGCCCATACTTCCAAGTCAGGTATTATCCAAGAGCAGATTATTACGCAAATATTTAAAATAGCTCTCTGTAGTAGCCAGCCTCCAAGATGGCCCTAATGACCCCCCACCTCCTGATAGTCACCCCTTGGTATTCATATCCTCTTCCCACATTGTGCCAGTGTCAGTCTGTGTAACCAACAGAATATGGCAGGGGTATGTGGCTTTCAAGTTTAGGTTATATAGGACTGGCTGGCATCCTGGGCTCTCTAGAGTCATTTGTGGTGGGGGAAACTGGTTGCCACACCGGCCAGCCCCATGGAAAGTAACTAAAGCCTGCCAACAGCCACTGAGTGAGCTTGGAAGTGGATTCTCTTTGAATCCAGCTTTCAGATGACTATAGCCCAAGCCAATAGCTAAGTCAGAACCACCCACATAAGGAGCTCCAGAGACTGCTGACCCCCCAGACACTATTTTCAGGTGGTAAATTTTGGGATAACTTGTTACACAGAAAAAAATAACTAATTCATTATCCTGCACAAAACTGAGAAGAAAAGCAGAAGGTTCAATCTCAGTTCCTATATTACATTCAAGAGCAATTTCTGTCCATAAAATAGCAAATTATTCACTCAGTCATTCAACAATTACTTTTTGAAAGTCAAATGTGAGCAAGGCATCTCCAAGTGACATAAACCTTCATGTCATCTGTAATCTTCTATAACATAAAGAGAATAATGACAAAGGCACATATCACAAGCTGCTCAATCCACCGGTTTCATCAGCTTTTTAAGTTTTCTTGCTCCTAATGCTTTACGCCCTACTCCTGCTTTCACAAATCCTCTCTGGAAGGTACATTAAGCCCCACTCCCTAGCTATTTTGAGTGCTCATCGTCCTTCTGACTGAAAAGCCAGCAAATTGCACTCTCTCCTACTCATTGTTACCACAGGCTCTCCCATCTAAGGGGGAGAGAAAGTTAGGTCCCTTCATTCCATAATATTGGGACAAGGAGGAATGCATTTAGTATTTTACTAGAAGGAAATCCTGATCACAAGTGCTGAGAACAATTCTAGTTTCTCCAATTGGTGACTAAGTGGCACCAGGCGCGCTGATACAATCACTGCTCAAGTCCCCGTCGCAGCTGAAATGTAGAGGAGGGCGGGGGTCCGCCGCGCCTTACCCCTCACTGGACTCTGCTGTCTCTCAAAGCAGCAGGAGGGCTGTGCTGCTCTGAGAAAATCAGGAGCCTCCCTCTGCACAAAGAAGGTCAAAGGGCGAGCTTGCTTTCCACCGACCACAAAACCAGCCTCTGCCAAACCTCACAGTGCGGTAGGCCATCAGGGGTGAATGGAGCCCCAGACAGAAAACCACAGAGAGACTCTCCTCCCGCCGCCGGCCGGGGTCTGAGTCAGGTGACTCGTCGGGGCAAACAACAAACCTAAACAAAGATCACTCCCCGTGCGACAGAGGGGAAGACGACTCTCGCAGTACGACCAAGGCTGCTGTTCCTACCAGGCAAAGCATTAAATCCTGCTTCCTTGCAGGCTCAGGAAACTGAAGGAGCTACAAGTTATCAGGCAGCTCACCCTTCAGGGATGCACCTGGAGCAACTTGGGAACCCGATCCCAGGACACAGGCGCCGAGCACTACACACACGCCTCTCGCCCCGACACGCAGGCGGGACCCCTCCTCACCAGCTGTCACCGGCGTTCTAGACTAGCCTGAGCAGCCCGTTCCCTCTGTCCGCTCCCCCTGCAGCTGCGACCCCGGGAGGCGGCAGAGGAGACGCTCTAGGGAACGAAGGCACGCCCGTCCCCCAGGAAAGAAGCCAGGGTAGGCGCAGCCCCAGGCCCAGGGTAGCTCCAGATCCATCACCTCCCTTCCCCGGGGGAGCGACATGAGACTCCCAAGTCTTCAGCCTCACCTTGTCACCAAAGCTGCGGCCCATCAGCAGGTCCGGGCTGGGCGTGCTGTCGCCACCCACGGCCTCCTCGCTGCTGGAGCCGGCCAGCGGGTGCGGCATGTCGCGCAGGGACTGGGGCCCCGTGGACGGCAGGGCCTTGGGGGGCCCGCCCGCCATGGCGCGCTCCTCCAGG
>NW_003852409.1:16147274-16148650 GCF_000181295.1 Otolemur garnettii | reverse complement strand
AGGGTGAGGGGGAGAAGGGGTGAGGAGGAAGGGGGGAGGAGAGGTGGGCGGCCCCGAGGCCCCGCCCCGCCCCGCCCCGCCCCGCCGGGCAGGAAGTGCGCCCTCAGCCCTCCGCGGAGGTCCTTGGTGTCCAGCCTCGAATGGGGAGACCGGCCGTGCGGAGGCTGCTCTCAGCCCCCAGAGCAAGTGTTTAACGGAAATCAGAGGTGGAAAAAGACTTTGGAGGATCCTGTTCTGTTCCACCCGCATTACTGACGCGCCCACCCTTAGCCACGCTTCGGGGTGGGGGCTTTGGGGAGATGCACGTGAGTCTTCTGGCCGCTAAGGCACGCGCAGAAATAACCCACAATAGAAGGAATTACGATGCATATCTTAAGAATAGCATAAAGGGTTATGAGGCGCGGAAGAGCTGGAGAACGTCAATCAGGTGGGAACCCAGAAAAGAATTCAGGGAGGCAGTGTGGGGTTTCTCCACATTCACGCTGAGATCCCGGTGCTGTCTTGCTTCTGCAGCTAAGCGGAGTTTATGTAAGGTTAAACCTCAGAAGAGTAAGCATCCGTAAATAAGAAAAGAGAAAGAGTGCTACAAATGATACATGACTCTTACCTCTGACTTCAGCCAGACTTGTGAAAGAACCATGAGGTTCAAGTTATTTTTCTTGCATTTGTGTTTCCTTTCCAGGCCTTTGGCTGAGCTGGAGTCTGAGTTTCATCTGCTGGCGTAATGCAGATAGTCAAGGTGTTACTTCCAGCTCTTTGGGGGTGTAAATTCACCTTCTTTTTCCATCTTACCTGTCCGTGGAGCTTCTGTTTCTAAGGCCAAGTCATCAGAGGGTCATCAGTTCCTTTAGCAAAGGAACAATGGGTAGGGTCACTCATTTTTTCCTACCCATTCCCAAACTTCTTAGATTTACCCTGTTTTACCTAAGAGGTGGTGACAGATCTGGACATTGGGATTCCCTAAGGTCTCTACCTGTTTTCTCTAGAAACTAGTGGGATACAGAGTTGAAGCTGACCCAAAGTATCAGTCAGAGACTGTGAGCTTCAAAAACCTTCCGTTATATCCCCTAGTGTAATTTACAGGGTTGGACCCTTAGGCCTCAAGCTATCATCTTTTATCCCCACCCCACTTGAGTCTGCCTTGGCTGGGGAAAAATAAGATTTAGAGGGCACTGGGAACAATTTTAAATGCTGCCTCTACTGCATAGGAATGCCAAGGTCTGGTCCTCTTGGAGTTGAGCAAGATTGTTGATGCTTCCATATTCAAAGGCTGCTTACATAATACAGCTACTACTATTCTGAATTGGCATTAAGATACATAGCACAATATAACTAGAGTATTCTGTAGCTGTCTGATATAGGTTTTTCTTATTGAA
>NW_003852409.1:16142415-16146942 GCF_000181295.1 Otolemur garnettii | reverse complement strand
GCCGTCATTGTTGTTTGGCGGGTCCGGGCTGGGGATTCGAACCTGCCACCTTAGGTGTACGTGGCTGGCGCCTTAGCCGGTTGAGCTATAGGCACTGAGCCCAAAACAGAGATCTTATTGACTCTCTACGGCTTTCTCTTTAGGACACCTGGGAAAAGTGAAAAAAGATTCACATTTGGGGGGGTTTGCTTGGCAGGCACAATGTGTGTTGGTCCAGTTACGGATGCACTGAAGGCCCTGGCTTCACCACAACGCAATACATCAATGCTGAAAAATTGCACTTGTAGCCCATGAATATGTACAATAAATAAATCACAAATGTTTTAAAAGATCTATATTGGAATTCCTGCTTTGTCACTACAAGTAGGTGACCATGAGCAAATTAACTTCAACAAGCCTGATGGAGAACAAGCAATAATACTTACCTTCTGAGAGTTAAATAGCATTCTCTGTGTCATATTCCTAGCAAGATGCTGGTGTTTAACATTCCCTAAATGTTAATTCCCCTCCTTTCCCTCTCTGTCAGGTTTTCTCTACTGTTCTCATAAAATAATAGTATAGAGTATTCACAACTAAATATGCTGCACTCCAAATGCCTCCATTTGTTCAGTTTGGATCAGAGTACCACTTCTTTATGCTACCACCAAAAAAAAAAAAAAGGAAAGAAAGAAAAAAGAACCAGAGTTCCTAAAAGACCGTATGAAACAGTTTATTTATTTATTTTCCAATTTCCTGGTTGGTCAGTGGCATCTGGCCACAATGATCCAGTGGGTAGTCATCAAAACTAAAGAAAGTGAATTTCCATGGAAAATATTTTGGTAGAAAGTTTCCACCATTCAAATTTAGCCCAGCCCTGCCTGTTCATATTCGCCATTTCCTGTTGTATTTCAGTGTTCCTTGTGGTGAGAAATTGTTACTGAAATAACATAAGTATCCCAGAGCATATGATTGTGCTTCTACTGAAAGTTTGTTTTGTTTTTTTTAAGAGAGAGTCTCACTTTGTTGCCCTCGGTAGACGTCACGGCTCACAGCAACCTCCAGCTCTTGAGCTTAGGCGATTCTCTTGCCTCAGCCTCCCAAGTAGCTGGGACTACAGGTGCCCACCACGACGCCTGGCCATTTTTTGTCGCAGTTTGGCCGAGGCTGGATTTGAACCCATCACCTTCGGTAGATGAAGCCAGCGCCCTACTCACTGAGCCACAGGTGCTGCCCTCTACTAAAAGTTTTTAAAGCAACATGGTGGGAAGGAGGAAGTGTGAAGTTTCTGTAGCAGAGTAGAAGGCTTGAATTTTTAGGGCTAAGCTCTGAGGAGAACACTGGATGTCTGTGCAGTGTTCAGGGAGATCCCCAGGGCCATTAGAACCCAAGAACACAGCATGAGGCCTTCCCCATTCATAGGGAATCTTAGGTATTTAGGCAGCACTTTTCAGGAGACAAGGCCTTGGGCCTCAGAATTTAGTAAGTTTCCAAATTGGAATCCTATAAACTTCACAGGCAAGCCCACAGAGGCTTGCGATTTCACAGCAAATTCAACAGAGCAGTATGTTGAATATGCAGACCTCAGAAACAAAGCAGCCTCAGCGAAGCATTCTCTCATTCCCTCCCCTGGTACAGCGTGTGCTTAGGCCTTCTTCATGTTTGTGCTGGCTGCTTATCCTCATCTGGTTTTTGATACAATCATAGCTTTATTCTATATGGCATCCCAAGCCCTGTCTCAAAATAATACCACCACTTCTGAGTGGATGGCTGGTGAAGACAAAAGAGGTTTTCAGAGAGCATTCAGAGCGACATGTCGCAAGCTGCAGAGGGCTACCTCAAACAAGGGGTAGGGGGCAGGTCAACTGAGAAGGCACCATTCCCAACAGAGACAAAATTGTATGGACAATTTTTTCTTTTTTTGAGACAAGGTCTCTTGTCACCCAAGCTGGAGTGTAGTGGCACAGTCACAGCACACTGTAAACTCCAATTCCTGGGCTCAAATGATCACTCTACCCCACCTTGCCAAGTAGCTAGGACTACAGGCACATGCCACCATGCCAGGCTAATTTTTACAATTTTTAAAAGTTTTTGTAGAGACAGGGGGTCTCACTATGTTGCCCAGGCTAGTCTTTAACTCTTAGCAATCCTCCCACGTCAGTTCCCCAAAGTGCCAAGACCACAGGTGTGAACCACTGTGTTCCGCCCAAAATTATGTCAACAGTTTAATTCAGCCAATGATGTCCCAAGAAAGAAGCAAGGTACACTTGAGTCCAAGAGTTTTGCAAACAAGAAATTGAAGCTTGCCCCTAAACCAGCAGAAGGGCTTGTGGGTAAATGACAGGACCATTTTACGTCTCCATGCTGAAAAACTCCCCAAAACATGAAGACCTTCATGCGATGACTAGTGCAACACAGTCATGGAGTCGGTGCTGTGAATCTCAAACTCTGGGGTGCGGAAGAACCACGTAGGAGTTTGTTAAAATGCAAATTTCCAGATCTCACCCAAGAGATCCTGTGTCTGGGGTGAAGCCTGAAATAGTTTTAAATTTTTAATTTAATTAATGTTAAATTTAAATTAATTTTTAAGCCGGGGAACAGTGCCTCAGACCTGTAATCCTAGTACTCTGTGTGGCAAAGGTGGGTGGATAGCCTGAGCTCAGGAATTCAAGACTGGCCTGAGCAAAAGTGAGACAGTGTCTCTACTAAAAATAGAAAAACTAGCCAGGCATCATGGCAGGTACCTGTAGTCCCACCCATTTGGGAGGCTGAGGCAAGAGGATCATTTGAGCGCAAGAGTTTGAGGTTGCTATGAGCTATGATTCCATGACACTCTACCCAAGCTGACAGAGTAAGACTCTGTCTCCTAGGTGATGTTAATGCTGATACTGGTCTATACACTATAGTTTGAGAAACATTGTTTTCATAGCTCCATCCATTTTTAGTCTAAAATAGACATTAACATTCCAAACCTCCTTTTTTCTTTTTTTGTAGAGACAGAGTCTCGCTTTATTGTCCTCACTAGAGTGCCATGGCATCACATAGCTCACAGCATCTTCCAACTCCTGGGCTTAGGCAATTCTCTTGCCTCAGCCTCCCGAGTAGCTGGGACTACAGGTGCCCGTCACAACACCCGGCTATTTTTTGTTGCAGTTTGGCCAGGGCTGGGTTTGAACCCGCCACCCTCGGTACATGGGGCCAGGGCCCTAACCACTGAGCCACAGGCACTGCCCCCAAACCTCCTTTTGTAAATCACATTTGTAAGTCCTTATTTTGGAGAAGTTTTCTGTTTACTGAAAACTTGCTTAAATGGGAAATTTCTTTTTTTGTTTGTTTTTTTTTTTTTTCCAGTTTTTGGCCGGAGCTGCCACCTCTGGAGTATGGGGTCAGCACCCTACTCCTTTGAGCCACAGGCACCACTGGGAAATTTCTATTACCAAATTCTATCACAAGGTCTTTTTGCCCCTAAACTTTTATGGGTTTTTTTTTTTTTTTAGCAGTTTTTGGCCAGGGCTGGCTTTGAACCCGCTACCTCCAGCATATGGGGCCAGCACCCTACTCTTTTGAGCTATAGGCGCCACCCTATGGTTATTTTTTATTGAACATCTACTAGGTGCTTAAAATTTAGAAGAGCTCAGATGAACTAAACCATCTAAAGTCAACTAAACCATGGTCACTTCATTTCATAACTCTGGCTACGAAGTGGATCACAGTGGAATCAAGATTTTCCCGAGTCCCCAAAATTTCAGCCTGCTCTACAGGCTTCAAGTAGCTGGGCCTCATCTTGGCCATAAAATGCAATTTGCTGCCACCACTGAAAAATATCTGCTACCTGGCTTTCTCCACAAGCAGGCTCTGGTGTGGGGGTGTGGGCATGGATGTGTATTCCTTTTGGTGGCTACTCATTAGAGAGGTTGGGCCACAGGAAATGTTAAACTGATAAGGACTAGAAGCCCTGTCATTGAGTCTTATTAAGAGAGCATCTTTGGACAGGATGGAAAAGCTCCTTACTGTCTGTCTGCATGCCTCCGTGACACTGTTTGGTTCCATCTCTAGGAATGATTTTTAAAAGGCATCTAGACATGAACATTCACACATCCTATGACCCAGCAGTTCTGCTTCCTGAATGCAACAGAAATGCTTATGTATATTCACTGAAAGATGGATTCAGAAATCTGCACAGCACTGCTTTATAGTAACCAAAACAGCTCACATAACCATCAACAGTGGAATGCATAAAGAAATGTGGTATATTCACACAATATTTTATAGCGGTGAGAATGAAGGAACATGGTGAATGAATCCCAGGAACACAATGCTGAGTGAAAGAAGCCAGATAGGAAAGAATATCTACCATAGGAAAAAAAGGAAGAAAGAAAGAATATCTACCACAGGGTTCCATAATATAAAGTTTAAAAACAGGCAAAATTAAGGGCAGAGCCTATGATTCTGAGTAGGGGGCCAGCCCCATATACCGAGGGTGGTGGGTTCAGACCCAGCCCCGGCCAAACTGCAACAACAAAAAAATAGCCAGGTGTTGTGGCAGGCGCC
>NW_003852409.1:16135475-16141202 GCF_000181295.1 Otolemur garnettii | reverse complement strand
AAAAAAAAAAAAAAGAAAAACAATAAAAAGTTCGTGATGGCTGGGCGTGGTGGCTTATGCCTGTAATCCCAGTACTTGGGGAGCCCAAGGCAGGAGGATCACCTGAGCCCAGGGGTTTGAGGTTGCAAGGAGTTATGATGATGCTACTGCACCCCATCCTGGGAAACAGAGTGAGACTGTGTCCAAAAAAAGTATTTAAAAAACAGTATCTAGTCTGTGACCCTCGATTCCTAAGTGGGAAGCTAAGGCCAAGAATTCGTAAATACTTGCTTGCAGTCAATCACCGAGTGCTTCTGCTTGTAAATGCTAGTTCACATAAAGGTAAAAGAACGTGGAAATAAGCACAAAGGAAAAGAGAAGGAAGTGTCAGCCACTGTGAGAGTTGCCTTTCCACTCATTTTCTCCTTCTTCGTTGCTTCATTGCCTGTTGCCCTGACTCTCTCTTCTCCCTTCCTTTCCAATACACTTGTGTGTGGACCAATGCCTGGAGCTGCCACAGCCATTTGGTAGCCATAAGCACAGACATTCCTGATACATAGCTGAGTGGGTAAATGGAAAGAGCCTGTGCCTTTGGTGGCATCATCGAACCACTGCACCCAAATCTAGACTTCCTTAAGTAAAAAGTTAGCATCCTTGCGGTCTCAGGCAATTTAGCACTGAACCCTGTAACTTGCAACTCAACTGAAGTCATCCTTACAAGATGCTGGGGACAAGGAACATGAGCAAGTGGGAGAAAGTCTAAGCAGACAGCTCACCCACACTGTGGGCTGTGGTGTTCACCCAAGTACCATCCTTCCGTAGCAAGCATTCTCTAAAGGGGAAATATCGCCCCCAAGAGGATGTGGCAAATAAATCTTAGACATCGAAGTGGTTTTTGGGCCCTCTGAAGCTCAGCTTCCTCCTCAATAAAATCTTCTTCCTTAGTATTTGATATTTCATAGTTAGGCGGTATTTTAGCTGCCCCGGGCCAGGTCCAAACCTGCCACCCTTGGTGTACATGGCTGGTGCCATAACCACTGTGCTATGGGCGCCGAGTCTAGTTAGGGAGTATTTTAAACTAAATTAACTCTGCCTCTTAATTAAGGAGCAGTAATAATGAAAACCAGGTTGAGACTGACTCCTCCCCATCTCCCTGCCCCAAGTTCCACCCTTGTAGTAGCTACACAGGCCTGCCCTGCTCTGACTTACCTGGGCTTTGTAACCCAGGCCCACAGATAGGTCCTCACTGCACAGAGGTAGGGAGGGTGTGTACACTCGAGGCCTTATCTTTCTGAATAACCTGTGGGTAGTGTAGCAAGACAGAGCTGGAGGCACTACAAGAAAATGATACTCAGCCCAGGATTGTATTAATAGATCCAGGTGAGGTGACTTAAGAATGACAGGGCGGCTCGGCGCCTGTGGCTCAAGTGGCCAAGCAGCCAGCCACATACACCTAAGGTGGTGGGTTCAAATCCAGCCCGGGCCCACCAAACAACAATGATGGCTGAAACCAAAAAAATAGCCAGGCGTTGTGGCAGGCGCCTGTGGTCCCAGCTACTTTGGAGGCAGAGGCAGGAGACTCGCTTGAGTCTAGGAGTTGGAGGTTGCTGTGAGCTGTGATGCCAAAGCACTCTACCCAAGGGAACAGCTTGAGGCTCTGTCTCAAAAAAATAGAACAGCAGGCTGCCCCCACACCTGCAGCTATATAAGGTAATGAAACATGCTGGCATTTCCCCAGGATTCTCTGATTGGCTGGGTAGGAGGCTTGGCTTTCCCCTCTTCCCCACTGAGGGCTCCCTGTGATGTGGCCGGCAGGGCGCCACCACCACCTCAAGAAGAAAGCCGCACTCACCACACATTCTCTAATCTGATTTCCTCTGCCGGCTAGAACAGTAACCTTTGAACTTAGGCCAATAAATGGAAACTTGTAGAAGTTTTCTATCTGTCGGAATGCTTACTTTTTCCAAAATCAAACTCAGTCTTCTGTGAGCTTTCTGTTTGGGGGGAGCAGCGGGGGGGGTTGTTGTTTTTGAGACAGTATCTTTCTGTCACCCTGGGTAGAGTTAGGTGGCAGCACAGCTCACAGCAACCTTAAACTCTCGGGCTCAAGCAATCTTCTTGCCTCAGCCTCCTGAGCAGCTGGGACTACAGGCACCCCCATAATGCCTGGCTACTTTTATATTTTAAGAGGAGATGGGGGAGTCTCACTCTTGTTCAGGCTGGTCTTGAACTCTTGAGCTCAAGCAATTGTCCCACCTTGGCCTCCCAGAGTGCTAGGATGACAGGCATGAACCGCCGTGCCCAGCCTTCTGTGAGGCTTCTTAAGATACCCTCTTCTGTACTAGAATGAAGGCTTGTTCAGCTCCCAGTTTCTAGAGCACAGGATATATCTTGTTTCCTCTGGGTCAGCATCCTTGTGAGGTTGCCAGTTTCCGAAATTAACTCATTCACCAGTTTCATCAAATCAAGGTGGACCTAAGTTCTTCCTGGGAAAAGACACACATCCAGTGCCTCAGGAAGGGATCTTATGGGATTTTGATGATTCTACTAATTTAACACTGTATTAAGAGCAAAGTTCTAGCTTCACCTCAACTACTAAATTTCTGTATGGCCCCAGAATTAAGGTTTGCAACATGACGTTCATTGATCCATCAGCCCCACTACCATCCAGAACTCTCTGGAGTCAATACATGGGTACATGGTTAGTACCTTCTAGGGATCCAGGAACTTAAGAGGACACCAGTAAGTAAGCCATGTCACTGCTTACTTGAAAAAATAGAATATATGAGGCCGGGCACAGTGGCTTACACCTGAAATCCTAGCCCTCTGTGAGTCTAAGGCCTCTGGAAGTCTAAGGCAGGTGGATTGCCTGAGCTCATGAGTGCGAGACCCCATCTCTAAAAATAGCCGGATGCTATGGCAGGTGCCTATAGTTCCAGCTACTTGTGAGGCTGAGGCAGAAGGATGGCTTGAGCACAAGAATTTGAGGTTGCTGTGAGCTATGATGCCACAGCACTCTACTGAGGGCAACTGAGTGAGACTCGGTCTCCAAAAAAAAAATAGAATATATGTTATAAAATCCTAACTTGATATTTTAGTGTAACTACTGATGGAATGGTATTTTTAGCAGCTACTGTCATTTAGACGGCACCTGCATTTTCCCTAGAGTAGAAGGGACACCCTTTATATTCCATCACATGGTAAAGGACAAACTACACAGTGTCCTTCCAGCGGAGACCCAGCCAGGTTTGGGCTAGTAGGGCAAGTGAAGGAAGGCAGGAATATCTCCCATCTGCAGCTCCGTAGTACAGAAAGCAAAGGATTGTGCAGAACCAAGTAAAGTGAGGAACCAAGATCAGAAAACCAGAGGAAGGGGTCTGAATTTGTCACTAAAGCAAGGGGAGTGGTGGTAGCGGCAAAAGCAAATGTCAAAGGGCAGAAAAAAGTCATGGTTCAAGAACCAGGAATAAGAGATGAAGATAAGCCTTGTAGTGACCCTGAGCAGCATTTGGGTAGGGGCATTGCTGTAACTGTGAACCGTGTACTTGCTGGAGTGGGAGGCATGGGGTGGCCAGGGCAGCCAGACTTAACTATTCTGGAAAGCTTCTCTGAGCTAGCAGGGAATTCGGACAGGGGAAATGACTTCTCAAAATTCCTTCCCCATCACCCATATAATTTGTTCAAATTAAGCACTAGATTGTAAAGACGCCAACTCTATATCCAAAGGCAGAATGCTTTCTTGGCTTAGATAGACTCCCTGAGGAAGGATGTGGCTAGCAATAATAATTGCTCTCTCTCCTTTAAAACAAATTTTTTTAGAGATGGGGATCTCTATTGTGCAGGCTAAAGTGCAGTAGCATGATCATAGCTCACTACAGCCTGGAATTTTAGGGCTCAAGCAATCCTCCAAAGTGCCTGGGAATACAGGCATGGGCTACCATGCTGGCTAATTTTTTTTTTTCTTTTTTGTAGAGACAGTGTCACTATGTTGTAGAAGCTGTTCTGGAACTCCTGACCTCAACTGGAACTCCTGTCTCAGCCTCCCAAAGTACTGGAATTACAAACTTAAGCTACCATGCTCAGCTCCCCTTCCCATTTTAATTTAAGTGTTTTATTTATCTATTTATTTATTTTGAAGCCGAGTCTCATTCTCTTGCCCAGGCTAGAGTACTGTGGTGTCAAGCTAGCTCAGCAACCTCAAATTCCTGAGTTAAAGAAATTATCCTGCCTTACCCTCCCAAGTAGCTACAGGCACCCACCAAAAAGCCCAGCTAGTTTTTCTATTTTCAGTAGAAACCAGGGGTCTCACTCTTGCTCAGGCTGGTCACCAACTCCTGAACTCAAACTATCCTCCCACCTCAGCCTCCCAGAGTGCGAGGATTTATAGGTGTGAGCCACCATGCCTGGCCTAATTTAAACTTTTTATTTTGGAGTAGTTGTAGATTTCCAGAAAAAGTTGCAAAGATGGTACAGAGAGTTTTTGCATATTCCTGACCCAATAACCTATTAACATCTTATATCATTCTGATACATTGCCATTGACCAAACTGTAGACATTATTCAGATTTCACTAGTTTTTCCCTAATGTTCTTTTTCTATTTCAAAATCCCATCCAGCCCCTTATTACTTTGAAATTTAAAAAAAAGAAAAAAACCTTTTAAAGACAACAACAACAAAATCCCTTCCAGGATTCCACGTTACATTCGTAGTCATGTCTCCTTTGCCTCCTCTGGTCCGTGGCAATTTCTCAGTGAGGCATCAGACTTTCCTTGTTTACAGTGATCTGGACAGTTTTGAAAAGTGTTAACCAGGCGTTTTGTAGATTGCCCCTCCGTTTGGGTTTGTCTGATGTTTTCCTCATGGTTAAAGTGGGTTTCTGGGTTTCGACCACTGAGGTGAGGTGCCATTCTCATCACACCATAGTGAGGACACACACTGTGAATATCTGAGGATGTTAAGTTTAGTTTCCTGGGAGTGTTTGCCAAGTTCCTCCATTGGTTACTGTACAGTAGTTTTCAGAAGCACATTGCTGAGCTCATTTTTTACCATTGCTCTGGGAACCCCATTTTCAACTTTTTATTTGAAAAAGAAAGCATGTGGTTAAGGCTGGTTGCAAAACATCATCTGAAGAAACAGGACACACCCTGCAGCAGCCACCATGGGCTGATGAGGACTCTGCCTTTGGCGGGGATATTATTCCTTTTTCTCCTGCCCTTTGGGCCTGATCCTCACAAGTTTAACTGCCCCTAAAGCTATTGAAAGAGAAATTTTCTATTCATTAGGTAAAGTAATTTCTTCAGCTGGATGTGGTAGCTCACGCCTATATTTCCAGCACTGTGGGAGTGAGGCAGAGTGAGACCCCGTCTCTACAAAAAAAAAACAAAGCCAGGCCTTGTGGCAGGTGCCTGTAATCCCAGCTACTTGGGAGGCAAAGGGCAAGAGAATTGCTAAAGGAAGAAAGAAAAAAAAAAATTCAAACTAAGATGAGTGAAAGCCAGCTAAAATTGAAAAGCAAAATTAAAACATAAATAAATAAAGTAATTTCTTCTCCAAATCTAATCAAGTAGTGGGGGTCTACTTGGTTAGTGGCTATGGAAGGATTAAGAATTAATACATTTCATGCTGGGCACAGTGGCTCACACCTGTAATCCTAGCACTCTGGGAGGAAAAAGCAGGTAGATTTTTTGAGCTCAGGAGTTGGAGCCCAGCCTGAGCAAGAGTAAGACTGTCTCTAAAAAAAAAAAAAAA
>NW_003852409.1:16133984-16135106 GCF_000181295.1 Otolemur garnettii | reverse complement strand
CCCTGCATCTTCATAGAAGGATACTTACCCTGGGGGCTGGGGATTCGAACCCGCCACCTTAGGTGTATGTGGCTGGTGCCTTAGCAGCTTGAGCCACAGGCGCCGAGCCGAGAAAATTTTTGTAAGACAAATAATCGCTTGAGTGCAGTAATTTGAGGTTGTAGTTAGCTATCATTATGCTGTTTCACTCTAGTCTGGGCAACAGGTGAAAAATCTTTTTCAAATATAACATTTGGTACAAAGGTGAATATCTTTAAAATGAGAAAGTAAATCACCACAATTATAAGTTTTAAAAAACTGATAAATAGCACAAAAGTTTTAAAATTATTAACTGCATGACAGAGATCTGCATTACTACTCTTCGTAGTCTTTGGATGCATATTCTTTAATAGCTCCATGAAAACTCTTTTATAATACTATTTTTTAAAGAGGGAATAGAAAGATAATGAAGTCTCTCTTCTAGCCTGGCTGACTGAAATTTGCTTTTGTTTTTTTAGACAGAGTCTCACTTAGTTGCCCAGGCTAGAGTGCCATGGCCTCAGCCTAGGTCACAGCAACCTTAAACTCCCGGGTTAAAGAGATTCTCCTACCTCAGCCTTCCAAGTAGCTAAGATGACAGGTGCTCACCACAGCATCTGGCTAATTTTTCTATTTTTAGTAGAGGTGGTAGTCTACTCTTGCTCAGGCTGGTCCCATACTCCTGAGCTCAAGCAGTCCACCCACCTTGGCCTCCGAGAGTGCTAGGATTATAGGTGTGAGCCGCCTTGCCCAGCCTTAGTTGACCTAATTTTCATAGACTGGATATATACTGTGTATATGTATACCACATACCTAATATCAAACATTAGGCCTAGTTTCTTATGTTGACCACCTTTGTATGTTGACCAGTCATTACAGTGCCTTGGTGGCCAACTTATAGAGGTTATGCTGTATATGAATTAGATATCTTGCTATTGCCTCCAAAAGGACAAACCATAACCTAGAGAAAAAAAATTTTTTTTTTTGAGACAGAGCCTCAAGCTATCCCCATGGGCAGAGTGCCGGTGGCCGCACAGCTCACAGCAACCTCCAACTCCTGGGCTCAAGCAAGTCTCCTGCCTCAGCCTCCCAAGTAGCTGGGAC
>NW_003852409.1:16128101-16133243 GCF_000181295.1 Otolemur garnettii | reverse complement strand
CCGGGGCTGGGTTTGAACCCTCCACCCTCGGTATATGGGGCCAGCGCCCTACTCACTGAGCCACAGGCGCCTCCCCAAACCCAGAAATTCTTAATTTTTCAGGTTAAGTTCCACCAAAAAGAAAAAAAAAACTGTATGGTGAGTGTAAAGTTGTATGTACTGCATTATCAAGGATATTCCTGATAAGAGAGAACTTTTTTTATCTGAGATGAAGTCTCACTATGTTGCCCATGATAGAGTGCAGTGGCGTCATAGCTCACAGCAACCTCAAACTCTTGGGCTCAAATGATCCTCTTGCCTCAGCCTCCCGAGTAGCTGGGACTACAGGCACCTGCCACAATGCCTGGCTAGCTTTTTTCTAGAGACCTTGCTCAGGCTGGTCTTGAACTCCTGAGCTCAAGAGATCCTCTTGCCTTGGCCTCCCAGAATGCTAGGATTACTGGCATGAGCCAAGTCTCCTGGCAGAAAGCACTTTTGATCTTACTCGTCATCAATAAGAACTGATGTATTCACTTATAATTTTATGACTTCTTCTGGCTCCACCTTTCCAACTCTGTTTCTTCTCCAGTAGCCTCACGCTTCCAGGACTAGGTGCTATGGGATACATTTATTTCACAGCACAACCTCTGACCCTGCATCTTCATAGAAGGATACTTACCCTGGGATGTCTAGCAATAACTTAAACATGCAAGAGGGGACAGTGAACCTAAAAATACATCCTGCTAAACTTAAATAAATGTACCCCATCTCAACTTTCAGACATGCCCACAGCCCCTCCAAGGCCATCCAACCCCAGGGTAAGAGTGAGGGGAGGGGCATCAGAGTGGAGATGCACAGTTGTCTTAACTGGTTGCCATTAATATAACTTACTTTTTCAAATTTATCCTAAGTGGAATATCCCAGGAATAGAAAAACAAGCACTACATGTTCGCATTAATAATAGGGAGCTAAATGATGGGTACACACGGCCATAAAGTGGTGTAAAGGACACTGGAAACTAAGAAAGGGGCAGGATAGGAAGGGGGTGAGGGATAAAAACTTACCTTTAAGGGACAACGTATACTATCTTGGAGATGGGCACACGAAAAGCCCTGACTTCAGCATTGTACCATTCATTCATGTAACAAAAACACTTGTACCCTCTTAATACTTTAAAATTAAAAAAAATACATGACCCTGTGAGCACACGGATAAGGCGTCTCCTAGGGCTGAGGGGGGAAGGGGTTCACATGTTTAACGAAGGGTCCTGAAATGTAAACTTCATCAGCTTCACAGGAAATCCGCCCGTGTCCACTGCTAGTGAGGGTACAGGAAAACAAGTGCTCTAAATAGTGTTGGCAAAACCACGAAGTGCTATCAGCATAAAAGCACTAATACCCAAGGATATACACGTATGTGCAAAGGCGTTTATTGCACCATTGTTTGCAGAGACAATAAAAGTGGAAACAACCTACATTTGCATCACCAGGGAAAAGGTGAACTTTCAATTATGATCCATCCACACGTTATCATGCAGCAATAAAAAATAATGAATTTGAGCTTGACTTTATGTTTTAGAAGGTCTACAATACATTAAATAAAAAGGGCAAGCGGTAAAGTGGTCTGTGTGGTGGAATCACATTTCTGTAAAGAAGGAAACACTTCCATACACACATATAGGTATAAATAGGAATGTATCTGTGTATATTTTATATGAGAATAGGAAAAAGGATGAAAGGACATGCACCAGACTGTTAAGGTTTTCTTTTTTTTTTGAGACAGAGTCTCACTATGTTGCCTTCGGGAGAGTGCTGTGGCATCACAGCTCACAGCAACCTCAAACTCTTGGGCTTAAACGATTCTCCCACCTCAGCCTCCCAAATAGTTGGAACTACAGGCACCTGCCACAACGCCCAGCTATATCTTTTGTTGTAGTTGTCATTGTTTTTAGCCGGCTGGGGCTGGGTTCAAACCCGCCAGCCCCAGTATATGTGGCCAGTGCCCTAACGACTGAGCTACAGGCGCAGAAACACTGTTAAGGTTTTCGACGTGGGAGGGTGGGAGGAATGCAGAAGACGAGTGGTGGAAGCAGACCAGGTTAATGTTTCCTTTCTACAACATCATATTGTTTACACAGTACGATGAGCATTTATTTTAGAATTTAAGAATCTGAGTAAAGAAAAATTTTAAAAATCAAAACGTGAAGCCTCTGCACTAAACATATTTCCAGTGCTTCCCATTTCTTTTCCAAAGCTAAGCAATATTCTTTGTAGACCCAACCCTGTGCTTATCTCTCTTTACCCCAAAGTGATAAAATTACAGGATTAAGGAATCTCTCAACTAATAGCCCGTGGCATGTTTTTTAAAAACCTCTACAACATGTATCACTTTCTACGTTATTTATTTATTTATTTTGAGACAGAGCCTCAAGCTGTTGCCCTGGGTAGAGTGCTGTGGCATCACAGCTCACAGCAACCTCCAACTCTTGGGCTCAAGCGAGTCTCCTGCCTCCGTCTCCCAAGTAGCTGGGACCACAGGTGCCCGCCACAACACCCGGCTATTTTTTGGTTGCAGCCGTCATGGTTGTTTGGAGGGCCCGGGCTGGATTCGAACCTGCCAGCTCAGATGTATGTGGCTGGCGCCTTAGCTGCTTGAGCCACAGGCGCCGAGCCAGCTTTCTACTTTAAATAATCTGGTATTTACATGTTACTCCATAGCAACAAAGACAATTTCCATGCCCAATCCTAGACCCACCACACAGCTGTGTCCAACCTCCCTCCTCCACTCTGCAGATATACTCTTGTACTACCTCACTTTATCAGATGTATCTTGAAACACGTGTCAGCAAGCAAGGTTGGATCAATGTCAAATAATTTGAGGTGAACTATAGGATCATTTTCAATTTTAGAAAAAATTCCAATTTTACTTCTGATTAGAATTTTCTTTTATACTTTAGAATTGTGTCTTTTTTCTGTTAACTGTAATATGACATGCATTGATAACTGAAGGTGATATATTCTCAGCATCTTGCTTTTGATACTCTTAGGAGATTTATTTTTTAATGCTCTGAATATAAAGTATAGCATAGTCTGAATCATTTGGATAACCATTACTTAACCGACAAATGAAATAAACATCAGCTCCTACATTTATATTTGCTTAAGATCAAGAAATTGCCAAATATTTCAACTTTAATTTCCTTCCTTCCTTTTTTTAGACAGAGTGTCACTCCATCACCCAGGTAGAGTGCTGTGATGTCATCATAGCACACAGCAACTTCAAACTCTTGGGCTCAGTCTCCTGACTAACTCTGACCTCAAAGTACCTGCCACCACGTCCAGCTAGTTTTTCTATTTTTAGTAGAGACAGGGTCTTACTCTTGCTCAGGCTGGTCTTGAACTCCTGAGCTCAAGCAGTCCACCCACCTTGGCCTCCCAGGGTGCTAGCATTATAGGCATGAGCCACTGGGCTGGACCTAACTTTAATTTTCTTATGCTAATGATGGGAGAACAGCAGCCAGCTTACCATGCGTAAACTTACCCCCAATAAGAACCATCTGATCGTTTTTTGGGGGGCCTGGGGCAAGAACACAGATGCAGGCTTACCTTCTATAGTCTAAATATTTAAAAGTTATAAATCAAGCTAATAAATACGTATAAAACTATGGTTTGAAATGACTGAAAGCTGGCTAAATATGAAAGCCAACTGACTTTATGATTTTTTCATGTTTAGGTGATCTGTTGATATTTGATATGAGTAATAAGTATATTCATAGCTCCTAAATTAGTTTAAATTTATACCATACCATTTCTTTTCTTTTTTTTTTTTTTTTGAGACAGAGTCTCAAGCTGTTGCCCAGGGTAGAGTGCCATGGCATCACAGCAACCTCCAACTCTTGGGCTCAAGTTATCCTCTTGTCTCAGTTTTTTATTTTTTATTTTTTGTTAGTAGAGACAGGGGTCTTGCTCTTGCTCAGGCTAGTCTCAAACTCCTGAGCTCAAGCAATCCACCCACTTTAGCTTCCCAGAGTGCTAGGATTACAGGCGTGAGCCACTTCACCCAGACACCATACAATTTCTTTTCTTTGCCTTTTTTTTCCTTTTCTTTGAGACAGGGTCTCACTCTGTCACCCAAGTGCAGTGGCACTATCATAGCTCACTGCAGCCCCAAACTCCTGGGCTCAAGCAATTCTCCCAGCTCAGCCTCTTGAGTAGCTAGAACTATATACCCAACTGATTTTGCGGGTGTAGACAGAGGGTCCCACTGTGTTGCCCAGGCTGGTTTTGTCCTCCTGGCCTCAAGTGATTCTCCTGTCTTACTTCCCCAAGGGCTGGGATTACAGGCATGAACCACAGCACATGGTTCGTAGATTTTCTTTTTTTCACCTTTATATAAGCAAAAAATTAATTACATTATTATAAGAGTACAAGATTTTTTACCAATGGTGTTCTATTGACAATAGAGCCAATTGGACAAATTTTCTCGTGTGATTATAGTTCTTATTTATTAGTTGAAATTTGGAGGAAACATGTTCTCTGGTAAGGAAACAATTGTATTTGCCAATTAAATTCTTTTTCTTTTTCTCTTTTGTTTTTTCTTTTTTTTTGAGGCAGAGTCTCACTCTATCGCCTTGGGTAGAGTGCAGTGGCGTCGTCATAACTCACAGCAACCTCAAACTCTCAGGCTCAGGGGATCCTCTTGCCTCAGTCTCCCCCATAGCTGGGACCACAGGCGCCAGCCACCACACCCAGCTAGCTTTTCTACTTTTAGTAGAGACGGGGTCTTATTCTTGTTGAAGCTGGTCTTGAACTCTTGAGCTCAAGCAGTCCATCTACCTTGGCCTACCAGAGTGCTAGCCAATTAAATTTTTAAAGCAATATTTAGATTCAGAAATGAATCACAGATTTTACATATATTAAAACACTGTGGTGGCAGGGGCTCACCATGACCTCTTCTCTTTGCTGCTAGTTGGCCATCTTCTGGCTACATGCACACATGACCTCTGTGTATGCTCCAGGAGAAATGGCCAGCAAACCCTCCAGTGTTTCTTCTTATAAGGACCCTAACCTATCAGATCAGAACCCCATGCTTATGATTCCCTCCTTCAACCTTAATTACTTCCACGGAGGCCCCATCTCCAAATATAGCTACAGTGACAGGTAG
>NW_003852409.1:16125704-16127660 GCF_000181295.1 Otolemur garnettii | reverse complement strand
AGCTCATAGCAACCTCCAACTCTTGGGCTTAAGTGATTCTCTTGCCTCAGCCTCCCAAGTAGCTGGGACTACAGGTGCCCACCACACCACCTGGCTATTTTTTATTGCAGTTGTCATTGTTGTTTTAGCAGGCCCGGGCTGGGTTCGAACCCTCCAGCCTCAGTTGTATGTGGCTGGCACTGTAACCACTGTGCTATGGGCACCAAGCCTATTTTTTATTTTTTGAGATAAAGTCTTGTTCTGTTGTCCAGGCTAGAGTGCCATGGTATCAGCCTAGCTCACAGCCACCTCAAACTTCTGGGTTTAAGTGATCCTCCTGCCTCAGCCTCCTGAGTAGCTGGGGCTACAGGCACCTGCCACAATGCCTGGTTGATTTTTTCTATTTTTAGTAGAGACAGGGACTCGCTCTTTCTCAGGCTGGTCTTAAACTCCTGAGTTCAAGGGATTCCTCACCGCTCCCCCCACCTTGGGCTTCCAGAGGTCTAGAATTACAGGTGTGAGCCACCATGACCAGCCTCATTCTCAGCTTGTTTTGATTGATTATTCTCATTATGGATTGTGTTTTCCTGCCTTTTTGTATGTCTGGTCATCTGCTTAGATGGCAGACACTGTGAATATCACTTTGTTGGATGCTGGGTTTTTTGTATTCATATAAATCCTCCTCTGGTTTGTTATCACCCATGAAATAGTGTTGGGAGATGGGGCCTAATGGGAGGTGATTAGGTTGTGAGGGTTCTGCTCTTGTGAATGGATTAATGCCACTTATAAAAAGGGCTTGTTGGAGTGCTCTTCTGCCATGTGGGGACACAGAGTTTGTCTCTTTTTGCCCTTCTACCTTCTGTCATGTGAGAAGACAGTCAGAAGGCCGTCCCCAGATGCTGGTGCCTTAATCTTAGACTTCCCAGACTCCAAACTGTGAGAAATAAATGTGTATTCTTTATAAATTACCCAGTCTCGGGTATTCTTTTATAGCAGCACAAAACAGATTAAGATGTAGCAGGAGCCTGCAAAGCATTATTTGACTAAAAGATTAGATCAAAAGCAGTGAAAAAGCAAAAGTCGGATTCTGGCCTGCACATGCCGAAGCATCTTATAAACAAGGACAGTTTGTAATTTCAGGGCCTGGCGTAGCATATGATTAATTAAATGTTTATTAAATAAATGACCGAAAGGGCACATTTCAGCTTTAATTGGGTTCAAATTAAAGATCAGTCAGTAGCTATACTGCTTAGTGCTCTTCCAGCCAGTTTAAGGATACTAAAATGTACTGGAGACCCAGTCCTTTGGCAGTAACAAAGAAGTAGGTGACATGAAGCATTACACCACCCGTGCAGCCATTCTCCACAAGAAGTTTAGTGCATTTGGACAGTCCTCTCTATAGCCCTTTGAAACACTAGGGTTTGATCTATTTAATAAAAGGATAAACCAGTGGCAAAAGATATGTGAAAATCCCTTACTTTTTTAAGTAAATCAGTTTGTTCAATGAAAAATCTGTAATCTGAACCTCACCCACTCTTCCTCTCCTCACCCCACCTCTGTGCAGAAAGAGGCAGGGTACCTGAGGCCCTCATGTCTGTGCACCCACCTGGTCTGCAGACTGTGGACTAGACTTGACAAGGGCCTCAGTCTGCACCAGCTGTCAGCCTGTGATTGTGCCTCACATTCTTATCATTCTTGACCATGGCTATAGATACAAGGGGCAGCTTCACCTAGTGTTTAGTTCGCTCTCGCAAACAAAGAATTGTAGCATCTTGGACAAGGTGAGTGACTTGCTTAAGTGTTTGCCAGTAACTCAGATAGTCTTGTTCTAGAGGCTGCTTTCTAAACCAGTGGGAAATTCTGCCAAAAGTCTCCTAATCTGAGTTCACTTCATTTTCTGTCTCAGGATCTGAAATAAGAATACTTTTGTTGAGCCCTGTATTTATGGCAGCCAGCTTTTTTTTTTTTTTTTTTTTT
>NW_003852409.1:16122107-16125392 GCF_000181295.1 Otolemur garnettii | reverse complement strand
CAATGCTCCCAGATCATGGTATTCAGTCTTGTTCTCTTCTACATGGTACCAGGGTTGGTCTGTGTGACCAAGTGCATGGGGAGCAATGAGATGTCACTCACTTCTAAGATTCAGTTATAAAAGAGACTGCGGCTTCTGTCTGTGCTACACTCTCTTGCGCTTATGTCAATTGCTACAGCTGGGTCTGAGCCCATTTTTTGCTGTTGAGGAAATACCCAAAGCTGGGTAATTTATAAAGAAAAGAGATTTACGGCTTTGTGCCTGTAAACAACGGTGACAACTGCAGTAAAAAATAGCCGGGCGTTGTGAGAGATTGGTGAAGGTGCTGCCAGGCCCTTTTAAACAATCAATTCTCACAGACCTAATAGAGTAAGAACTTGTTACTTAGAGGATAGCATGGAGCCATTTATGAGGGATCCACCCCTAAGATCCAAACACCTCCCACCAGGCCCCACCTCCAACACTGGATCAAATTTCAACATGCAATTTAGGAAGGATAAATATCCAAACTGTATTGGTCTGTGACCTGCTATGTCACAAACAACCCTATAGAAAGAGCTTCATGGTGAGGAATGGAAGCCTGCCATTAGTCAGGTTTGTGAGCTTGCAAGCAGCTCCTCCCAAGTACTCAGGCTTTCACAGGACTGTAGCCCCAGCCACCACTGGGACTGCAACCTCCTCAAGGATCCTAATCCAGAGCCACCCATCTACACTGCCTGCATTCCAGCTCTGCCCTCAGAAATTGTAAGATAATGGTTTGGTGCAGTGGCTCACACCTATAATCCTAGTACTCTCGGAGGACAAATCAAGCTTAGGAGATCAAGACTAGCCTGAGCAAGAGCAAGACCCCATCTCTAAGGCCTCTAAAAATAGCCGGGCATTGTGTCAGCTGCCTGTAGTCCTACTTGGGAGGCTGAGGCAAGGGAATTGCTTGAGCCCAGAAGTTTGAGGTTGCTGTGAGCTATGATGCTACAGTACTCTACCGAGAATAACAAAGTAAGACTCTATCTCAAAAGAAAGAAGAAATGGTAAAATAATATGTTTGTTATTTTAAATGGCCAAATTTCAGGCTAATTTGTTACATGGCAATAGATGATTAATATAGTAGTTGGCTCAAAGTTCTACATACTTGATTTTTATTTATCTATTTATTTATTTTTATGAGTTAGAGTTTCACTTATTAACCCTTGGTAGAGTGCTGTGGCATCACAGCTCACAGCAACCTCCAACCCCTTGGGCCTAGGCAGTTCTCTTGCCTCAGCCTCCCGAGTAGCTGGGACTACAGGCGCTTGCTACAGCGCCTGGCTATTTTTTGTTGTTGTTGTTGCTGTTGCAGTTTGGCTGGGGCTGGGTTTGAACCCACCACCCTCAGTATATGGGGCTGGCGCCCTACCCAGTGAGCCACAGGCACCACCCTACATACTTGATTTTTAAAGCCTGTCTAGCCTAATGCAGTTTCCGTTAATATTTTATTACACAATACCAAAAGGCGTTAGGGTAGTTTGGGGTAGGGTAATTGAAGGTCTATATCCACAATAGTTTCCATGAAGCAATTTCCTTATCAGTTAATAGAACCATGGGGTTGTAACATGCACTCTTGTCTTTTCCCCTAGTATGTATGTAGAATCCATATATTTATCAGCTGATCTATTGACCAAGTACCAAGATACCAGTAAAACATAGATCTTCTGTTGTTTATAATAATACTAACAGCCAACATTTATTGTGTGCTTACAATGGGCCAGGTGCTATTTTAAGTGGATCACATATATTCACTCATTTATTTTGATTCCCATTGTAGAGATGACAGAATGTATGGCTCACAATTGTTAAGTGTGAATGCTAAGATTTGAACTCAAGTTAAGTGACCCACTATTAACCACTATGTTAAAATTCCTTCATGGAAGAAGCCCAAGTGCCCATCAACCCACGAATTGATTAATAAATTGTGGTATATGTACACCATGGAATATTATGCAGCCTTAAAGAAAGATGGAGACTTTACCTCTTACATGTTTACATGGATGGAGCTGGAACATACTTTTCTTAGCAAAGTATCTCAAGAATGGAAGGAAAAGTATCCAATGTACTCAGCCCTACCATGAAACCAATTTATAGTTTTCATATGACCCAATTATAGCCCAAGAAGGGGAAAGGGGAGAGGGAGGGGAGGGGAGAATATAAATGTCTAAACACAATAACTAAGAACATGCCGTGAAGTTATGTTAACCAGTTTGATGAAAATATTGCAAATTTGTATATAAACCAGCACATTGTACCTTATGATTGCATTAATGTACACAGCTATGATTTAATAAAGAAAAATAAAATAAAATAAAATTCTTGTGAGGCAGAAGGTCTGAAATTCTTAGGAGAAGACAGGAGGGTTTCAAGGGCTCAGACCTATGAAGTGAAGGGCAAAAGAGTTAGCGGCAAGTTAAATTTATCTTTCTCCTGATAATGTTCCCCCTACCCTGGCAAATTACAAAATGTTGTTCTGGGGATAGAACTCTTTTTTTCACCCTCCCTCCTTAAATAAGCTTTGTTAAGGATTGGCGCCCGTATCTCAGTGGTTAGGGCGCAGGCCACATACACTGATGCAGGCGGGTTTGAACCCAGCTCCAGCCTGCTAAACAACAATGACAACTGCAACAACAACAACAAAAAAAATAGCTGGCCATTGTGGTGGCCACCTGTAGTCCCAGCTATGTGGGAGGCTGAGTCAAGAGGATCACTTAAGCCCAAGAGTTTGAGGGGTTGCTGTAAGTTGTGACACCACAGCACTCTACCAAAGGCGACATACTAAGACTGTCTCAAAAAAAAAGCTTTGTTCAGAATGTCCACTTGGGACTTACACTGGAACTTTCTGCACACTATTTTCTATATTGTCTAGCCAGACAACAAAACAACAACAAAAATCTCCTGAGGCTATCAGCCATATAGATCTCAAAAATCTTTTCAGTCACAGTAGGACTCACAAAGTCCTCTTAGCTGAAAAGGGCTCCTAGCCACCTATCAAAATGCACGTGTTAGGTCTTACATCTGGTCTCAGAAATGCGTGAGATTTAAGAACCTGGGCATCTGGCAGACCCATCTCATTTTGCTACTAAACATGTAGTAAGTAGCAACATTTCTGAGTCTCATATGAATCAGAAAATGACAGGACTCAAGCTGGTGCCCAGCAAGTGCCTGACACTATAAAAGGCACTCTGCTTGCTAGAGTGTAAATAAATGCTTGGTATTCAGTAAATAAACGTTTGATATTGAAATTAATACTTTAGTCAT
>NW_003852409.1:16115041-16121793 GCF_000181295.1 Otolemur garnettii | reverse complement strand
GAGCCATAAATATTTACTCTTGAGCAAACAACGATTAAAAACATATGTTCAAATTCATTATTCATTCTATTTAATTAAATGCTTGATGCTCTTGCAGAGCTCAAGCTTGTAATTTAAGTCTGTGTGCTTTTCAAATGCATCTTTCTGAAGAGATTAAGAAACTGCAATTTGAACACACATCAATGTAAGGTTACCTTTTTTTTTGAGACAGGGCCTCAAGCTGTTGCCCGGGGTAGGGTGCTATGGCATCACAGCTCACAGCAACCTGGGTCTCAAGTGAGTCTCCTGCCTCAGGCTCCCAAGTAGCTAGGACCACAGGCGCCTGTCACAGCGCCGGCTATTTTTTAGTTGCAGCCATCATTGTTGTTTGGCTGGCCGGGCTGGATTCGAACCCTCCACCTTAGGTGTATGTGGCTGGTGCCTTAGCCACTTGAGCCACAGGTGCCAAGCCAATGTAAGGTTACGTTTTAATGTATATGTGTAATCTATTGTGCTCGGATCAGGCATCAGGTGATTCCACTTTTAGCGTATTGATGTTTAGAGACGTGGCACAGCCACTTTAAAAATGCAGATTATTGCACAGCAGAAAAAACCTCTACATGTTTTATTCTTTCCTCGTGTATAATTATGTAAACTGTAGATGAAAAAATACCCTTGGATTTGGGTGTGTGTGTGAACGTGCGCTCTGATCCTGTTGTTAAAGCATAAAAGCGAGCCCAGCCTCTGAAGACTCTGAGTTCCCACAGAACTGAGTTCACACGCTCGAAACACCAGCCAGTGGCCCAAACGCAAAAGCCAATCTCGGTGCTAGGGACCCAGAGGCGCTCCGCCCCGCCCCTGAATAGCAACCACGCCTCGAGTCTCGCCCCAAGTTCCGTCCCACACCCAGGCCCCGCCCCGAACGCTACGGCCTGCAACTCCCGTGAGACTTTTCGGCTGTCACTCTTCAGAAAGGAAATGACGTTCCACTAGGGCGCCCGTTAAAGTGCGAATCACTGTGGGCAGTGGCTGCTGGGGCCCGGAGAGGTGGGGCTTCCGTTCCCTCGAGCGTATGCCAATCAGGAGGCGGAAGCGCGGAGGGGGGCGGGAAGGTTGTAGTGCCGCGCGTTGCTCTCCTTTCGCCTGTCCCTGAGTGGTCGCGCCCCCCTTGCGAGCCGCCGCGTGGAGGCTCTGCAGTCCCCAGCGCCTTCGGCTCCCAGGTAAGTAGGGCAGCCTAGCGGCGCTGGGGAATGCAAATCTGTGGCTTCCGCTGCCCTGCAGCTGCCGTCTTTATTGCCACAAGGCAGCGGCCTCCCTGCAGACCTTACCACCAAACACTTCTTGCTCCCCCTTTCTTTCTTCCTTCTAGAATAGATCGTAGCACCGGCCTCTCCTATCCTCCACGCGCTCGCGGGCAGGGACCGTCAAGGACTGCACGCCAAGCCCTGTCACATCCGCGCTTGCTGTTCCCTTTCACAAGATGGCCCTGTGTTCCTTCTGCCCTAACCTGGTTTTGCTAGCCCAGCGCTTAAGCCGCTGGCGACACCTAACGACTCATTTATTTAAAAGCCTCCTTTTTCTAGTTCTTGTACCTTTCCCGGACTCCTAAAAGCCATTCCTCATTCCTCAAATAGTCCCTTGTCTCTGCCTCCTGGGCACTGTGCACGCCTTTTAAGGAGCACGTTTATTAAGTAAACTTTTTTTTTTAAGAGTGGTCGCTTTTCCTTTTTAGCTTTCAGTGTACACAGTAGTTCCGGGTATGTTTTTTAAATGAGTGGAGAGGCACCGTACTTGAGTGATTTTTCTTCGTAACATGCTCATATTGATCATATATCAATTCGTTAATATTTTTGGTAGTATTTAGAAGTACAACCTGGTGATATTTATTAAAGATGGAGTAACATTAAATGTTAGTGTTAGCATTTGCAAGAATAAACACACTGATAAAATGTTTGAGGCGTTTGCAGAGTTGAGATTTGTGATTTAAGTCTGTGTGCTTTTCAAACTTATGTTTCAGAGAGATTAAGAAACTGCAAACATTTCAGCTAACTGTTCTGACAACTTTTAGTCAGTGATTAAAATATGGTGCATTTTATGTGTACACACGAATTTTTTACAGGTGATTGTAAAGTGCTGATTGGTTGTCAACGGACATAATTGAAACAGAATAGGAAGATGGCAGCAAATCCTTCAGGACAAGGTAATGCATGCTGAAATTTCTTTTATTACTAGGAACTTCCCCCCATATAGTAACTGTTTGATCTTAGAAGAAAATTTAGCATAGGGAAGTTACTGTAGCCAGAATAAAAATAAATATCAAAGTATAAAACCTCGAATTTGGAATACTCAGCTCTTAATACTCTTAATAAATTTAGTGCAGTGTAAGTGTATAGTGTTTTTGGAAGTTTACAGTAGTGCATAGTAATATCCTAGGCCTTCACATTCACTCACCACTCACTTGCTGAATCATGCAGAGTAACTTCCAGGCAACCTCTATCTATGATAAATGCTCTATATAGGTATACCTTTTTTTAAAAGAGAGAGACAGGGTCTTGCTCTGTTACCCATGCTGGAGTGCAGTGGCTCAAACATCGCCCATTGCAACCTTAAACTCCTAGGCTCAAGTGATCCTCCTGTCTCAGCTGCCCATGTAGCTATGACTGCAGGCATGAGCTAGTACGTCAGTTAAGTTTCCAATTATTCTTTTGTAGAGATGGTGTCTCCCTGTGTTGTTCAGGCTGAGGTGTACTTTTCCGTTGGATTTTTTTTGTTTGTTTTCTTGACACAAGGTCAGTGGCGCAAGTCTAGCTCACTGTAACCTAGAACTCCTGGGCTTATGTGATTTTCTTGCTTCGGCCTCCCAAGTAAGGGCACATAGTACCACACCCTACTTTTAATCTTTTGTGCCATATTTTTACTGTCCCTTTTCTGTATTTAGATAGTTAGATGCATAGACCAGGCCTGGAAACTCATGCCTGTAAGCCCCGCACTCTGGGAGGCCAATGCAGGTATATCGTTAAAGCTCAGGAGTTTGAGACCAGCCGGAGCAAAATTGAGACCCTGTCTCTACTAGAAATAGAAAAACTAGGTTGGCATCATGGTGGATGCTATGCTTGTTGTCTCAGCTACTTGGGAGGCTGAGGCAAGAGGATCACTTGAGCCCAAGAGTTTGAGGTTGCTGTGACCTATGATGCCATGGTACTCTACCCAGGGTAACAGAGTGAGACCCTCTCAAAAAAAAGCCCCCAAATGATATAGTTATATGCACAGATACTTACCATTGTTGCCCACAGTATTCAGTAGAGTAATAGGCTGTATTGATTTATAGATGAGGAGCAGTAAGTTGTACCTTATTATCTTGGTGTATCATAGGCTATATACCATCTGGGTTTGTGTAAGTGTACTCTGTGATGTTCATTCAATGATGAAATCTCCCAACAATGCATTTCTCAGAATGTATCCCACTTGTTAAGTGATATATCACTGTTCTCATAGGGCTGACATTTTATTGGCTATATAATATCCTTAATATTATTAATCCTATATTTTAATCTGTGTTATTTACATTGAAATTGTTTTTACGATGTAAACCTTTTATGTCCTTCTGTGACATATCTGTTCTCTTGCTCTTTTACTTGAAATTAGAACTTTTAAAGAAGTTGGGTTGTCATCAGGCAACATTTCTGCCTCTATCTTAATTGCTCTGAAAACTTTTATAAATGTTTCAATTGTGTTGAGGTCTCTCTAAAACAAATCAAGTTAGACACATTTGTTGCTGTCTAGGAGGTTTATTTGAAAATGTTTCATAAAAGTAAAATTTAATCTCTAGGAAGTATGAAATCTCACGTTGTAAGTACTACTCAGTTTTCTGCTTGAAAACTTGAAAGAAGCCTCTATTTCCTTTTTGTATCAAGTCTAAACTCATGTTTAACCCATCATCCTTTTTTTTTTTTTTAAGAGACAGAGTCTCAGTCTGTCACCCTGAGTAGAGTGCTGTGGCATCATAGGTCACAGAAACTTCTAACTTTTGGGCTCAAGGATCCTCTTGCCTCAGCCTCTCCAGGAGCTAGGACTACAGGTCCCCATCACAGTGCCTGGTTAATTTTTCTGTTTTTAGTAAAGATGAGGTCTGGCTCTTGCTTAGGCTGGTCTCGAACTCCTGAGCTTAGACAATCCACTACCTTGGCTTCCAGAGTGTTAAGATTACAGACATGAACTGCAACACCCAGCTTCATCATATTTTTTTAATTACTGATCTCGGTTCTGATTTTGTCTCGTTTTGTGTTACCTTAAACTTCACATAAACAGAATCATGAATTATGTACTTCTGTGTGTCCAGCTTCGTTCACTCACCACACTGTCTGTGAGATTCATACATGTTGTGCCTGGATCAGTAGTTGACTCAGTTCTCTGAGCAGTATTCCATTGTATGAGTATATCACAATTGGTCTATTTGTTGTTCTGTTTGTGAAGTTGGGTTGTTTCAGTTTTGGCTGTTGTGAATAAAGGTGGCTATGGCATTTGTTTATAAGCCTTTTTGTTTCTATTTCTCTTGGATAAATATCCAGGACTATAGTGGCTCAGTGTATGGTTACTGCCAAACCTTTTCCAAAGGAGTTGTACCATTTTGTATTTCCTCCAGCAATGTGTGAGGGTTCTGGTTGCTCTACAGTAGTGTCAGTATTTTTAGCTATTTATTTAGTGTCAGTCTTTTTAATTTTAGCCATTCGAGAATGTGTGAAGTGACATCTCACTGTAGTATTAACTCATATTTCCTTGATGACACACATTGAACACTTTTTTTGTACTGACTGACCATTGTAAATTTTCCTTTGTGAAGTATTTGTTCAGTTTTTTTGCTTATTTTTTGAAAAGTGAGTGATTTCTTTTTATTATCAAGTTTTTTGTTTTGTTTTTTGAATGTAGATACAAGTCAGATGCACGTTTTGTAAGTATTCCCTCCCAGTCTTGCTTGCCTTTTCATTTTTTTTTTTAGAGACAGAGTCTTACTTTGTGGCCCTTGGTAGAGTGCTGTGACATCACAGCTCACAGCAACCTCTAGCCCTTGGGCTTAGGCAATTCTCTTGCCTCAGCCTCCTGAGTAGCTGGGACTACAGGCACCTGCCACAATGCCTGGCTATTTTTTTTGTTGCAGTTTGGTCAGGGCCAGGTTCAAACCCACCACCCTTGGTTTATGGGGCTGGCACCCTATTCACTGACCCATAGGCACTGCCCCATGCCTGGCTTTTTTTTGTTCCAGTTTGGCCGGGGCCAGGTTCGAACCTGCCACCCTTGTTATATGGGGCCCATACCCTACTTACTGAGCCACAGGCAACTTTTCATTTTCTTAATGGTGGTTTTTTTTTCTTTTTATCCTGTATGTAATGAGTTGTTTTTCTCAGACTTCATTTCACATTTTTTCTTCCTATTTCAGCAGTTTGACTATACTATGCCTAGAGATGGTTTTCTTGCTTACAGTTTGTTGAGCTTTTTGGATCTGTAGGTTGATATCTTTTACTAAACTTGGGACATTTTCATCCATCATTCAAAAAATTTTTTTGATTCCGTGTTTCCTTTTCTTCTGGGACTGAAATTATATATATATTTGATTACCAACCCACAGATCACCTGTGCTCTGCTTATTTTTCCTCAATATTTTTTCTCTTTTCTTTTTCTTTTTTCTTTTTTTTTTTTTGTGAGACAGAGTCTTAGTGTGTCGCTCTTGGTAGAGTGCGGTGGTGTCATAGCTCAGAGCAACTTCAAACTCTTGGGCTTAAGCGAGTCTCTTGCCTCAGCCTCCCAAGTAGCTGGGACTACAGGCACCCGCTACAACGCCCAGCTATTTTTGGTTGCAGTTGTCATTGTTGTTTAACTGGCTCAGGCCAGGTTCGAACCTGCCAACCTTGGTGCATATGACCTGCGCTGTAACCACTGTGCTATGGGCGCTGAGCCTCTCTTTGCTTTTCAGATTGGGTAAATATTCTGCTACCTCCAATCTGTGTTAATTCAGGCTAGTGAACATTTTGTTTCAATTGTACTTTTTTAGCTTTAGGGTTCCATTTGGTTCTTTTCTCTGTTAAATGCTCCTTTTATTTATTATGTATCTATTGTCCTTAAGTCCTTAAGTATATTTATACTGCTTTTAAGTCCTTGCCTGCTAATTACATCCTGTATCTAGGTCTTCTTGGAGGTGGTTTCTGTTGATAGCATTTTTGTTGAATATGAGTCACATTTTCCTTTTTCTTCCAATAACTAGCAATTTATACTCTTGGATACTGGACAGTATGACTAATACATTGAAGAGACTCTGGATTTTGTTGTAGTCTTCTGAAATGTGATTTTTGTTCTAGCAGATAGCTTGGCTTACCCTCTAAACTCTCATCTTATGTTGGGCATCTGAAATCTTGCTCAACCCCACTGATTTATTGCTGGGTTCCCTGGAGTGTCCCTTATACATTTTTGTAGTTCAGCAATGAAAGAGTGGATTTTATATGCATGAATTGGGCTTTATTCCTCCTGCCTTTCTCTCATAGGTCTTTCCTCTAAATTTTTGGCTGTCCTGCCAGCCCTGAACTTCTGATACCTCAAGCTAAGAAGGGAAAGTACGGTGAGGGTGAGGCTATCTAAGCTGTCTGGACTGGGAGGGCCTCAGGCAAAAGACCACAAATTCCCAAATCTCACGGGTTGCAGTGTCTGCCTGATTTCAGTGCCTTCAATAATGTATTTAATATTTTTAAAAATTTGGCTCGGTGCCCCTAGCTCAGTGAGTGGGG
>NW_003852409.1:16110743-16114827 GCF_000181295.1 Otolemur garnettii | reverse complement strand
AAAAAAAAAAAGACTGCTGATCCTATTTTAGTTTATCAGTTGTATGTATGACAAATTAAACACGATACAAGTTTTATGGAAGAGTAATATTGTGAAAAATTAGCTATGATAACAGCTTTACCAGCTGTTCTGTTTTCCTCTCAAATAACCATGTGTGATTTGTGTGCTCTATGGACCAATCACAGGTCAAAATTCCCTTATGGTATTGACCTCTTCTTTTGTCCTTCAAGCTATAAAGGCTCAGATTAAAAATAATTTAAATTCTTGGGGGCGGGACACACTTTTAAGAGGGACTTTGCCTAACAAATGCAGTAAGTATAACCTAATTCTTTGTACCCTCAATGAATCCCAAATAATTAAAAAAAATTTTTTAACAAATGTACACACAAAAAACATAAATAATAATTTAGTTTTAGCTAAAAAGAAAACTAAGAGAAGTCCATTTTGAAAAGAAAATATGCTGTTAAAAATCACATAATGCAGTCCAAATGAAAATAAATTTTAAATTATCCCACTAGTCTAATACTGCAAGTAATTGAGATTTATAATTTGCTGGTTACTATTTTTCAGCAGTTGTAATAAAAACACACTCATCTTTAGTGTTGCCTTGATTGATCTATAGTCAGATCCATTATAAAACATCCCCTCATCTTGGCCAGGCATGGTTGTTCACTTGTACTTAGGGAGGCTGAGGCCAGAAGACTGCTGGAGCCCAAGAGTTTGAGGCTGCAGTGAGCTTTGACTGTGCGACTGCACTCCAATCTGGGTGACAGCATGAGATCCTATTTCAGAAAAAAGACATGCAGATCAGGTGGGAACTATCTGTTTTGGGCTACTCTGGATGTTCTCAGCTGTGATTTCAGGGTGCTACATAGGAATGGATGGCAGACCTGTGAGGTGTCTTTTTTTGTTGTTGTTGTAGAGACAGAGTCTCACTTTGTCACCCTTGATAGAGTGCTGTGGCATCACAGCTCACAGCAACCTCCAGCTCTTGGGCTTAGGTGATTCTCTTGCCTCAGCCTCCCAAACAGCTGGGACTACAGGTGCCTGCCACAACGCCTGGCTATTTTTTGTTGCAGTTTGGCCAAGGCCAAGTTTGAACCTGCCACCCATGGTATATGGGGTTGGCGCCCTACTCACTGAGCCACAGGTGCCGCCCACCTGGTTTTTTTTTAATAGCTACAGAGTCTCACATTTGCTCAGGCTGGTCTAGAACTTCTGAGCTCAAGCTATCCACATGCCTTAGCCTGCCAGAGTGCTAGGATTACAGGCAGGAGCCACTGCACCTGGCCTTAAAATTCTTATATTTCAACCTTTTTAAAGATGAGAGTGTAGATGTAAAGACAATTTGGAATAGGTTTTTAAAAATTAGATTTCTTTTTATTTCATTTTAATTACTAAAGAAAGGAGAATAAATGAGATTCTGACAAAAGGATTGACTCACAGGCCCCAAGTTGAAATGGGAGTGAAACTGTCAAGGCAGACTATGATGTGAAGTACCCTGACTTTGTGTAATGAGGAGAGAGCTTTGGATCCCTAGGTCCATTCAAAGTAAATGTGAGTATAACTCAGGAGGCTTTGTGTTAATCAGTTGTGTCCTATCTAATGAAAAGCTGTTCACTGAAAGAGGATTGTCAACATGGGGTTGACAGGAGTATAGTAATGTTAACAGCATGAGGAATAGGGAGAGAGAGAGAACTCTAGATAATAACAGTATATAGTAAACAACTACCATGTGGCAGGCAGTGTGCTAGGTATTTTATGTAATGTATACTTTCTATATTTAGTATAATCTGTAACCACCCTTGAAGTTGTTACTGTTATCCTCATTGGTCCTGATGCATGGTCAAGTAATTTTCCCAATATTAAATAGTAAATGATAATTCTGAGATAAGAGCCCAGATTGATTCCTTGTGCAAATTCTGTGTTCATTCTGATTTCTCATGCTGCCCTTCAGCTGGTGGATTAGAACATTCTAGTTATAGCATCTAAGAAAAAAAATGGGAGCTTTAGACTAGGGGCAAGAGACCTTTCCTAGTCTTGGTACCTCTTTTGGACTGGCTATCAAGCAGAAAATCCTTAAAATGAAAAGGGCCTATGAATTTGTAAAGAAGAAAAGGAAAATGAGGGGGGAAGAAAATTTGATTCATGCAGAAGATATTTCATCATCTAATTTGGCCAGTCATGAAGAAAAAAAACTCAATGGATAGAAAATGTGGCAGTAGCTTAAAAAGGGCAAGTCCTTGGGGTCCAGGTGAGAGAGAACATGAACGCAAGGAGATCACCTGGGCAGATATTATGGCTTATTCCTTTCCCTTGATATGTATTTTCAGTAAACACCAAAAGGCAGCCAAGGATTGAGTAAGTTTTTAATCATGAAAGATATCAGAAACATTTGCCAGTAATTAGATTTAGGAAAGGGCAAGAAAATGGATTCTTTTCTGGTGACTCTGTAAAGAAAGGCAGCCCTGGCTCGGCGCCTATAGCTCAACCGGCTAAGGCGCCAGCCATGTACACCTAAGGTGACGGGTTTGAATTCCCAGCCCGGACCCTCCAAACAACAATGACGGCTGCAACCAAAAAATAGCCAGGCGTTGTGGCAGTCGCCTGTGGTCCCAGCTACTTGGGAGGCGGAGGCAGGAGACTCGCTTGAGCCCAGGAGTTGGAGGTTGCTGTGAGCTGTAATGCCACGGCACTCTACCCAGGGGGACAGCTTGAGGCTCTGTCTCAAAAAAAAAAAAAAAAAAGAAAGAAAGGCAGCCCTACCAACACCTGGATTTTAGGCACATGAGACTTCTGCCCTGCAGATCTGTAAAATAATAGATTTGTATCCTTTGAAGCCACTAAGTTTGTGGTAGATTTTTATAGTAGTCAGAAAACTAATATATAGTCTAACTGCGTGAGCAGAATTCTAGGACTTGTCCATGACTCTTTCCTCATTGCTCACATCATATTCAATCCATCACTATCCTACTGATTTAATTTCATAAATAGCTCTTGAATCTGTTCATTTCTCTATTTCCGTGTTCACTAATAGCTTCTATTATCTCTAGCCTGTTCTACTGTAATAAGTCTCCTGACAATTTTGTCTTATCTATTCTCAACATTATGGCTAGAGTGATCTTTTTAAAAAGGGAATGATTATTTCCTCCCCCCCTTTAATTAACGTTGTTAACTTATTAATCCTTTCGATTTCAGTTCAAGCATCACTTCTTTTGGAATGGAAGCCTTCTCTAACACCATTCCCCCCAGTTTAGGTCAAGTTTATTCAACATTCATACCTACAATGATTATTATAAATGCTCATACGAATGATATTTCTTTATTTCAGACTAATCATCTTAGATCTTAATTTTACATTCGTGTGGTTAGTTGATTGATCTTTATTTTCACTGGACTGTCTGAAAACCGTGAGAGCTAGAATGATGTCAATTTGGCTTATCATTGCATCCTTAGAGCCTAACTTAGGATCTATATGTGATGGATGCACAATAAATACTGTATATGTTGAATCAGTAAATAACTTACAACATCTTGAGCTAACAGTGCCACAGTGACTTTCCTCTAATAGTAAACTTAGGTGTCCTAAGTATGGTGCTTTGATTTGCTGTCTGGTTGTGAAGGTTATAGCTTGTTTGAAACAATATTTTTAAATATATTTATATATATTTAATTAATATATATGTTTATATATATAAATTAAAAAAACAATATTTTTAAATATATTTAAAAGATCATTGTTTAAAGAGTGATATAATAGCTATAATTGAAAAGTAAGACGATCCATTACCCTACTGATCAAAATAATTTTCATTATTTAGTTTTAGATTTTTTTTCAGCAAAAAGAGTTCCAATTAGTCTTGAAACGTGATAGAAATATTAAAGGAAAGTAAGGGTGGCGCCTGTGGCTCAGTGAGTAGAGCGCCGGCCCCATATACCAAGGGTCGTGGGTTCAAACCCGGCCCCGGCCAAACTGCAACAAAAAAATAGCTGGACGTTGTGGCGGGTGCCTGTAGTCCCAGCTACTCTGGAGGCTGAGGCAAGAGAATCACCTAGGCCCAAGAGCTGGAGGTTGCTGTGAGCT
>NW_003852409.1:16100912-16109419 GCF_000181295.1 Otolemur garnettii | reverse complement strand
AAAAAAAAAAATCTCAAATTTGAAATAAACAATTATTTCATATTTGCTACCTATCTATTGACTTTCATAAATGTTTATAATGTAACTGACACATAAATTAAGACTAGCTTATGTTGGGCGGTGCCTGTGGCTCAGTGAGTAGGGCACTGGCCCCATATACCAAGGGTGGTGGCTTCCAACCCGCCCCTGGCCAAACTGCAACTAAAAATAGCCAGGCGTTGTGGCAAGTGCCTGTAGTCCCAGCTACTTGGGAGACTGAGGGAAGAGAATCGCCTAAGCCCAACAGCTGGAGGTTGCTGCGAGCTGTGACACCATGGTACTCTACTAAGGGGGACAAAGTGAAACTCTGTCTCTAAAAAAAAAAAAAAAAAAAAGACGACTAGCTTATGTTTTAAAATTCAAGAAGGAAGGAAGGATAGTTTTCATGGGGATTAGACAAGATAAGAAAATAAAAGCCTAATACATCTGACCATAGATACCCTTCCCTTTCCCTGTAGTAGCTCTTATGGCTCTCGGCTCAGAGACAGACATTAGCTGTAAGTGTTGTATAATAGATAAACTTACCTGAGAGGAGAGGCTATAAAATTGGACTACGTGATTGGATGTGGGTAGGAAGAAGGAGGCGGGGAGGCATTATAAGGATAAAACTCAGGCTTGATGTGGGGGGGAGCATGGCGGTATTAAGTGAGGTAAAGAGAGAGTTTATTCCATATTTACCGAGGAAGGAACTGAAGATCAGGAGAGGTTAAGTGAATTTCCCCAAGACCACATAGTTAAGAAGTAAAGGAGCCAAAACTCAAGTCTTAGTGTTAAGCTTTTTTCTCTATACCAAACTTTCTGCAACCTCAAATCAACCTGTTCAAAATAGGATAGTATCTTTCTAGCTCAGCGCTTGTGGCTCAAGCAGTTAAGGCACCACCACATACATCAGAGCTGGCCGGTTCGAATCCAGCCCAGGCCCGCCAAACAACGACAGCTGCAACCAAAAAATAGCTGGGCATTGTGGCAGGCACCTGTAGTCCCAGGTACTTGGGAGGCAGAGGCAAGAGAATCACTTAAGCCTGGGAGTTGGAGGTTGCTGTGAGCTGTGATGGTCGCAGCACTCTACCCAGGGTGACAGCTTGAGGCCCTGTCTCAAATTAAAAAAAGAATTGTATCTTTGCTTGCTTTACTTCCTTTGTCTTTGATAACTAGTTCCACCATCTAAGGCCATTTTAGCTAGAAGTTACTACAATAAAAACACAATGTCCAGAGCACTAGCTTTTCAAAGGTCTATATAAATGTCTGAAACATCCCCAAATCGTGTTTGTTTCAAAATATAAAAATAAAACTGAAAATTTGAGATAACTTACTGTATCAAAATAAAACATTGTGACCTATATAAAGTGTTAAAATTTATTTATTGTAAAATTATTATTGGCTGGATGCAATGGCTCACGCCTGTAATCATCCTAGCACTATGGGAGACTGAGGTGGGTGGATTGCTTAAGCTCATGAGTTTGAGACCAACCTGAGCAAAAAAGCAAGATCCCATCTCGACTAAAAATAGAAAAACTGAAGCAAGAGGATCTCTTGAGCCCAAGAGTTGGAGCTTGCTGTGAGCTATGACGCCCAGCACTCTACCCAGGGTGACAGCTTGAGACGCTGTCTCTATAATTATTATTTTTTGAGACAGACTCTCACTTGTCACCCTGGGACGAGTCTTACTCTGTTGCCCTGGGTAGAGTGCCATGGCACCATAGCCTCAGCCTCCCAAGTATCTGGGATTACAGGCATCTGCCACAACGCCCGGCTAGGTTTTTTTTTTTTTTTTTTTTTAGAGACAGTCTTACTCTTGCTCAGGCTGGGCTCCATGTGCTGTGCTCAAGCAGTCTACCTGCTTCAGACTCCCAGAGTGCTAAGATTACAGGTGTGAGCCACTGCACCCAGCCTAGAATGTATTAATTCTTAATCCTTCCATAGCCACTAACCAAGTAGATGCCCACTACTTGACTAGATTTGGGAAAGAAATTACTTTACCTAATGAGTGGGAAATTTCTCTTTAAATAGCTTTAGGGGCTATTTATTTTAGAGACAGTGTTTAGCTCTTCCTCAGGCTGGTCTAGAACTTATGAGCTCAAGCAATTCACCCTCCTGGGCCTCCCAAAGTGCCCTGCCAGGCTTTGTGGTGGGCTACCTGTAGTCCCAGCTATTCTGGAAGCTGAGGAAGGAGGATGCTTGACCCCAAGGGTTTGAGGTTGCTGTAAGCTAAGACACCACGGCACTCTTCCCAGGGTGACCAAGTGAAAGTCTATCTCCAAAAAAAAAAAAAATAGTCTTTAAATTTTCATTAAATTTGAACACCATGTGTGACTTTGATATTTTTTGGTTTGTAAGAATCCTAGAGCATTCTGTGATTATCAAGCAATTACAACTAATTATAAATTAAATTACTTGTAGCCATAATTTCAAAAGCAAAGAAAACATCCTTTCAAAAATTCTGTAAGAATAAACATTTTAGGCCAAGTGGTAGCTCATGCCTATAATCCTACCACTTTGGGAGGCTGAGGCAGGAGAGTCCCTTGACAGGAGTTCAAGACCAGCCTGACCAAGAGCCAGACCTGATCTCTACTAAAAATAGAAAAATCAGCCAGGTATTGTGATGGGCACCTATAGTCCCGGCTGCTCAGGAGGCTGAGGCAGGAGGATCACTTAAGCCCAAGAGTTTGAGGTTGCTGTTCGGTTGATGCCACTGTGCTTTAGCCCAGGCCATAGAGTGAGACTCTATCTCAAAAAATAAATAAATGTTTTAATATGGGATATGAGCTCATTTTTAAAATACTGGTTTTGATTATTATGAACCCTCCACAAGTAAAAGCATCGAGTTTAAAGTCTAATAGTAACCCTGCAATCACTTCCTAGTGATTCAAGCTATATCCTTAGGGTCATCTTGATTTTTTCTGCTCCAGTCTCTCTCATTTCGTTTTATTTCATCTGCATTATTTCTTGAATTAGTCTGCATTGTACTGCACATCTTTGATCTCTGATTTCCCTGTAGCAGGTCTCTTCTACCCTGTAATTCATTCCCTCTCACCAGCAGAGGGCGCTCTAAACCATGAAGCGAATGATCCGTGTCTTGTCCCTTTCTAAATACTCTTAGTAGCTCCCCATTGTCCATTTGACAATGAGAGGGCTAAGAGCATTGTGTAACACAAGGACATAGCTCACGGAAGAGCTCTGTGTAACACAAGGTCCCTGAATATTTGGCTCCTTCTCTTCTCAGCTTCTTTCACTGCTTTTATTTTAAATCATAATTTGTGCTAGAGTCACTTGGATTTATTTGCTAATGCCCAAGTAGTCCATTCCATTTCATAACATTATTCGGTTATTGAATGTCTGAGGAGATTTGGAACATGGAGAAAAATGTTTATCCCTGCTCATAATTTACTGCTCAGTTTATGAAACATAGCAAAGTTCTAAAATAAAAATGTAAACATTTAGACATTGATTACAAGCTGAGTTAAATTATCTTTAGTAACAGTTAAATTACAATTAATACATTTCTGTAATGCTTTATGTGGTGATCACAAAACTTACTAAAAACTTAAAAAAGTAAGGCTATTAAACTATTAACCCATTAGTTTAAGTCATTCACTCTATACTTATATATATATATGTATTTATATATACACACATATATATTTTTATTTTATATATATAATCCCTGTGTGTGTGTAAAAAAACATTTCTTTTATGCAGAGAGGAATTATATAGATTTCCTCTCCCAGGAGATCAGGGATCGGGTCTGTACTCTCTAGATCTCCCTTTAGGATATTTGATGGTAATTCACCCACTTAGAACTCAGTTTCTGCTTGGTCATTGTGTGTGACCAGGGCTCTGAACAGCCACTAGTCTCCTTTAAATTGGTGTGAGGCTGGGCATGGTGCTCACACCTATATTTCCAGCTACTTGGGAGGCTGAGGTGGGAGGATCACTGGAGTCCAGGAGAAGGAGGCTTCAGTGAGCTATGATTGTGCCACTGTACTCCAGCCTAGTAGACAAAGTGGGACCCTGTCTCTTCAAAAAAAAGGAAAATGGTTTATGTGTGAGAACCTGTGCTGATCCAATTTTCCTGTTACTGGTACAAAACCTTCTTTTTCTGGGAACTATTTGGCTTAGTCACAGTTCCTTGTATCTGTCTCTCCTTAAAGTGAAACAAAAAAAGTGTACAGCTATACTTCATCAACAGGCATAAATTATACTCAACAGGAGAAACAAAACAACTAAATGTCAACACCACCCCAGTTACTAACAGAGTAAGACATTAAATATCCCACCGTTTTCACCCTTTTTTACAACTAACTTTTTATGTACTTTAACTTTCCCTTTTGCATTTCATTATGAATTCATAGCTTATCATGGACTCATTTTGTTCCATTTAGCCATAATTGTTATTCTCTTTTTAATGTTCAATTATGACAGCCTGGCTAACCTCAAACTGGCTTCTTTGTCTTTTAGCACTATCCTAGACTTTTTAAAAGTCTTTTTGGCTGGGGCAGTGGCTCACGCCTATAATCCTAACGCTCTGGAAGGCCAAAGCAGGCGGCCTGCTTGAGCTTAGGAGACCAGCCTGAGCAAGAGTGAGACCTCTATCTCTCCTAAAAATAGGAGAGAAGGGGTGGCGCCTGTGGCTAAAGGAGTAGGGCACCAGCCCCGTATAGTGGGGGTGGCAGGTTCAAGCCTGGCCCTGGCCAAAACTAAAAAAAATATATATATATATATATATATATATATATATGAAAAGGTTCAGTGCCTGTAGCACAGTGGTTACAGCACCAGCAACATACACCGAGGCTGGAGGGATTGAACCCTGACTGGGCCAGGTGAAACAACAATGACATCTGCAACAAAAAATAGCTGGGCATTGTGTTGGGTGCCTGTAGTCCCACCTTCTTGGGAGGCTGAGGGAAGAGAATTGCTTAAGCCCAAGAGTTTAAGGTTGCTGTGAGCTGTGACACCATGGCACTCTACTAAGGGCGACATAGTGAGATTCTATCTCAAATAAATAAATAAAATAAAATAAAAATTTGAGAAAAACTAAACTAGCCTGGTGTGGCAGTGGGTTCCTGTAGTCCCAGCTCCTGGGGAAGCTGAGGCAAGAGGATAGCTTGAGCCCAGAAATTTGGGGTTGCTGTGAGCTATGATGATGCCATGGCACTCTACTCAGGACAACAGAGTGAGACTCTGTCTCAAAAAATAAATACGGGATGGCCACAAAGTTCATGTGCAATAGTGTACAATTTTAAATTGTACACAAACTTTATGGCCACCCTGTATATAAAAGTCTTCTTGCTTTCTGACAATCTTGATTGATTTTTTTCCCTACCCTAAGACAGGGAACTAGTATTCTCCCTGAAAGTCTGGTTTCTGGTTCCTTTTTAATTGGTAATAGTCACCTGGAGTTGACCATAAGGAGCGGGGTATTGGTGCTGGCCATTGTAGTGACAGAACAGGAAAACATGTTTCTTTTAGGTCATATAATGGTAGTCCAACTTACCTTTAACATTACCAAATCTTTTCCTGTCTTACTGCTTTTCTTCATTGTAAGGTTTCGTTGACTACTAACACTATTACATTGACATATATTTTTCTATATGAAGTTCCCTGGGCCAGGAATGTCTCCTCCCCACCTCTTTGACAGTTTAGCAAGCTTCTTTGTAAAATGAGAGAGGGGATAGAATAAATTTGATTTAAAACTCAACCTAGTTCTCAAATGTTAAACAGAACCAGAGCAATTGAATGGTCTTACATATCTTGAAGTATTTTTATTGAATTCAGGGTTCTCTTCCATTAAAAAAAACTTCCTAGAGGTGGCACCTGTAGCTCAGTGGGTAGGGTGCCGGCCACATACACCCAGGCTGGTGGGTTTGAGTCTGGCTCAGGCCAGCTAAACAACAATGACAACTGCAAGAAAAAAATAGCCAGACGTTGTGGCGGGTGCCTGTAGTCCCAGCTGCTTGGGAGGCTGAGGCAAGAGAATTGCTTAAGCCCAAGAGTTTGAGGTTACTGTGAGCTGTGACACAACAGTACTCTATTGAGGTCAACATAGTGAGACTCTGTCTCAAAAAATAATTCCTAGAAACAATATTCAATCCAGCTACCTAACATGGTTTTATTTGAAAATCATTTGTAGAATTATATTTACATTAAACTCTTAACTGTCCTAGTAATCTGGAAGGCCAAGGTGGGTAGATTGCTTGAGCTGAGGAGTTCTGAGACCAGCCTGAGGAAGAGCAAGACCCTGTCTCTTAAAAACTAGCTGGGCATTATGGCGGGTGCCTACAGTTCCAGCTACTTGGGAGGCTGAGACAAGAGGATCACTTGAGTCCAAGAGTTTGAGGTTGCTGTGAGCTATGATGCTATAGCACTGTACCCAGGGCGACAGACTGAGACTCTGTCTCAGAAAAATAAAAGAAAAACTAATAACTGTCTATAAATTTTTAGTACTTCTGAAAATTAGTCTTTAAGTTCATAGTACTAGTTTTAAACAGTTTTTTAAAATCCTCATATTATTTGGAATATGAGCTTTTTTTTTTTTTGCAGTTTTTGGCTGAGGCTGGGTTTGAACCTGCCACCTCCTGTATATGGGGCCGGTGCCCTACTCCTTTGAGCCACAGGCGCCGTCCTGGAATATGAGCTTTTTATACAACTTATTTTCTCTTTCCAATGCTATTATTAGAAACAATTTTTTTTTGAGATTATTATTTTCAGTATTACTAATCAGGTTGTAGACATTTTAAAAATAATTTATATAAGTTTATAGACACTGAAGGGCATTGAAAAACTCAGTGGTACTCATTTATATACACATGATTGATCAGATTACCTTTATGTACTCTTTCTAATGCTTTTTCTATTGCTGGCTACATTGCATATAATTTCTATTGTACCATTACTTTACTGACAGTGACTCTGAAATATTTTTGTGTAAACAAATTAATCTTGAGGGAGATTGATATTTCTGTAAACAGCATATAAAGACTTTGCAGGGTGGTGACCTATTTTGCTCATCACAAAATTTATACATTAGATTTTAAAATTTGGTTTTCAAGAATTTTCTAGCCAGGCGCGGTGGCTCATGGCTATAATCCAAGCACTCTGGGAGGCCAAGGTGGGGGGATTGCTTGGGCTCAGAAGTTCAAGACCAGTCTGAGTAAGAGTGACACCCTGTTTCTAAAAAAAAAAAAAAATTAGCCAGGCCCTCTGGCAGGTGCCTGTAGTCCCAGCTACTTGGGAGGCTGAGGCAAGATCACTTGAGCTCAAGAATTTGAGGTTGTTGTGAGCTATGATGCCATAGTACTCCACTGAGGGTGACAAAGTGAGATTCTGTCTCCAGAAAAAAAAAAAAAGAATTTTCTATTTTATATTGAAGTGTCTCTAAATCTCTAAAAAATGGAGCTATACAATTTTCTTCTAAGAATGCATTAGCTTCTTCTAGAAAACGAAACAAGTCTTGTCCTATAGCTGGAAATGTAGCAGGTGGTATAACTTGCCTCAAACATATGCAGTTCATATACAGAGGGTCCCCCCAAAATGTATATACATTTTAAGAAAGGAAAAGACTGTATTAAAATTGTAATACTTATACTTAACAGTTCTGTTTACTAAGTAGTTAGCACCAAACAATTGTAATAAAAATACTTAACAGTTCTGTTTAGTAAGTAGTTAGCACCAAACAACCTAATAGTATTTATGTCCTAACATCTTATAGTTGTCTTTTTTTTTAAAAAAGAATACATATAAATTGAAAGAAAAAATGTTTAATTTCATTTTAAAATAACTGCAATTACTTACTAATGGGTGTGTGCCTGGCCACCACATAACCTTTTAAACTTTGGAATCATTTCAGACACCACCAATCCTCATTTCCTGTTCCACACTAATTTTCACACAATATTTGTTTGTTATCAGAGCAACTGCCAAAAGCCCAACTTTATAAAGATGTCATTGAAAGGAACACAGTACACTGTTAAAAGTGTAAACCACTTAAACCATGTCATGTGGTGTCTAGCCAATGTAAGTACTACTGTGTTTTCTTTTCCATGAAGCCTCCAGGATTTCTCCACAGTGTCCTAGAGATACCATGGTATTTAGTTTGCAAACCACAGCTTTAGGCCTTTTAAGCAAATGAATGATAGTTTCTCTCATGTCTTATCAGGCTGTCTCTTAAAAGGATTCACAGATTAGGTACTATACAAATAAAGGGCATAATAAAATAATTTTCTAACAATTATAATTAATAACCTCATAGATTTAAAGAACTTTTTCTAAAAAGGAAAGTATGAGTATGGACTCTCGTTTACATAATAAGGAATATCATATAAACATAGCTACTGTAAGATAACTTTTATGTATTAAGTTCAAGTTTATTAAATTCTCTATTATTTGACTGTTTTCTACCCACAAAACAACAATTACATATGATTCACCAACTTTTCTTTTTTCTTTCTTTTTTTTTTTTTTTTTTT
>NW_003852409.1:16097954-16100557 GCF_000181295.1 Otolemur garnettii | reverse complement strand
CTTTTATTTGTTTAGTATCATGGGACACGCACCTATCTCTATGGTAGTCCTCCTTTATCTTTGGAGGATACTTTCCAAGAACCCCAGTGGATGCCTGAAATTGCAGATGGTACTGAATCTTATAAATGCTGTGTTTTTTATACGTAGGCACAGTAAAACAATAACAATAAAAAAGAAAATTGCAACTATATTGTAAGAAAAGTTATGTGAATGTGCACTCGCTCTCTCCCTCTCTCTCTCAAAATATCTTACTGTAGTCACTTAGTTTTGGGCCATGGTTAACGACAGATAACTGAAACCACAGAAAGTGAAATCCTGGATAAGGGGTGACTACTGTACATTTTAAATTTAATTTTGATTAGTGTTAAAGAGAAAGATTCCTTTTTAAATAAAAAAAATAATAAAGCTGGGCACAGTGGCTTTACGCCTGTAATCCTAGCACTCTGGGAGATCGAGGCGGGTAGATTGCTTGAACTCAGGAGCTAGAGACCAGCCTGAGCAAGAACAAGACCCATCTCTAAAAAACAGCCAGGTGCTGTGGCAGGTGCCTGTAGTCCCAGCTACTCAGAAAGCTGAGACAAGAGGATCATTTGAGCCCAAGAGTTTGAGGTTGCTGTGAGTTATGATGCCATAGCATCTACCAAGGGTGACAAAGTGAGACTCTGTCTCAAAAAAATAATCCAGGTGAGAAATAGTTCCCTAAAAAATGTCTCATACATTAAGACACTTAGAAATTCTGAAAATCAGTGAAAAGAATACCGTAGCCTGGAATGCAAACATTAGTGAAGTGTGGAGAACAAGGGTCTTTTCTATGGCTGTTTCCAGGGAAACACATGTCCATTAAATGAGAGTCACTGTGGTATTCTAAAATGTCAGGAGAAACAGACCATTTTTCTGCTCAGGATCGTTATCTGATCAGCCTTGTCTTTAAAACTGGGAATCTCAGGGTCTCTTAACTCCATTTGATTTTTAGAAAAAATAATGCCAAAATAAACAGTTTAATGCCCCTGGCAGTCAGGCCAGTCATAGTTGGACTACACTGTATTTCTGTCCTCACTGTGCCAGATAGTTATTTCTGATTTTCAAAATCAGTGGAATTGTAATTATAGTGTCCTAAAAGTCATCCCTAAAGTTGCCAAACTTTAGGCAAGGGGGAAATTATAGCTAAATGTACTTTTATTTATAAAATAACTCACTATAAAATTTTACAAAGAGGCGGCCAACATGTAGTGACTGTTTTATAAATATTCTGTAAAATTTTGTAACGAATATTTTGTAAATAAAGAGACATTTAGCTACAATTTCCCATTTTCCCTACGCATAGCTTTTAGGGGTGACTTTTCAGACACTGTACATTGCTTTGCAATGATGTTTCCTTAACAATATTCTGACGAAGTTTCAATTATTATAACATACGGTACCTTTACCATGCATTACCATTCACAGGCGTAAATATCATGGATATTAAGATAGCTAAGCATTTTTAGAGGGACAGACATTTGGGGAGGATTGTGGAATCTTCATGTTAGAGCTGGAGAGAGCCTTTGAGGACTACTTTAACCATTTCATTTAACATGAATTTATTTACCAATCTTTGGAGACTTTAAGAAGACTCTCCCAAGCAAATAGCAACTGTTTATGGAAGGATTTCCATAGGTGATGATGCTTTCATAAGTCTGATACTGAGACTGGGAAGAATTTTTCATTGATTCAGTCTTTATTTATTATTATTATTATTTTGAAACAGAGTCTCACTTGGTCACTCTGAGTAGAGTGCTGTAGTGTCATAGCTCACAGCATCCTCAAACTCAGCCTCTCTGATAGCTAGGACTATAGGCATCCACTACAACACCTAACTAGTTTTTCTATTTTTGGTAGAAATGTGATCTCACTCTTGCGCAGGCTAGGTCAAACCCAGAGCTCAGACGATTCACCTACCTTGGCTTCCCAGAATGCTAGGATTACTAGCACCAGGTAGTAATGAGGGTGCCTGGCTGATTCAGGCTCTATTATTACCTACTACCATGTTTCCCCAAAAATAAGATCTACCCCAAAATAAACCCTAGCAGGATTTCTATGGATTTGTTAAATATAGGCCCTACCCTGATAATAAGACCTAGTGATGGGCGTGGCTATGCAGTGTATCTCCATGCATTTTGGCGTGGAGAGGAAGACATCCCCTGAAAATAAGCCCTAGTATATCTTCTTGAGAAAAAACAGTGTCTTATTTTCGAGGAAACACGGTACTGTCTGCCTCATTTCTTCTTAATGAATCCTAAATTGTGATAGAAACATACCTTACAGTCCTTTCAGAAATAAGTAATTGTGTAAGTATTACATTCTTAAAATTTAGTTGTTGTGATATTGTGATATAATAAGAAATATAGGTTTGGTCTTTGACCACTGGTTCCTGACATAGAGCTCCTAAAACCCTTGTAATTTCCTGAGCAATAGCAATAGGATAATCTTTGGTTCTGATATTTTGTCTTTTACTTCATTTTCTAACAGAGCTCCTAAGACCTTCTTAATTTCCTGGCTGATACCATCTTTTGTTCTAATGAGGCGACTCTTGGTGGGTTCTGGTTGGAGGCTGGTTGCCAGGG
>NW_003852409.1:16094972-16097617 GCF_000181295.1 Otolemur garnettii | reverse complement strand
CCACCTTAGGTGTATGTGGCTGGCGCCCTAGCTGCTTGAGCCACAGGCGCCGAGCCAAAGGCCAATGATTTAATCAATCATGCCTATGTAACGAAGCCTCCATAAAGCCCCAGAAAGACAGGGTTCAGATGAGCTCACAGATAGCCAAATACATGAAGATGCCTGGTGTGCAGGACACAACCCTGAAGCTTCGTGCTCCTTCCCACATGCTTTGCCCTTCATCGCTTCATCTGGCTGTCATCTCTGACCTTTGTAATAGCCTTTATTAAGAAACCAGTAAATTTAAGTAAGTAAAGTATTTCCCTGAGTTCTGTGAGGCACTCTAGCAGGTTAAATCCAGGGAGAAGGGTCATGAGACTTGATTTGCAGCCACTCAGTTAGAAGTATAAGTGGCAACTATTACATACATGCCATTGGCATCTGAAGTGGGAGGTAATGTCGGGGAACTGAGCCCTGTAGGATCAGACACTATTTCCAGGTAGATAATTGAATTATAAGGCACCCAGCTGGTGTCTGCTGAAGAATTGCTTAGTGTTATCTGGTGTCAGAAGTGTTATAGGAAAAACAGTTTTTTTCCCCTTCTGTCTCACAGAGCTGGATTAAATCCTTCCTTAGGTAGAGACTCCTGAGACATGCCTGTCTGTACAGGTAGGAGGAGTGGGCAATGATGGAGCTTAAAAGGCTCCATAGAGCTTCTTCCCCCTGAAGACTTAACTAAGAGGTCGGGTAGGAAAAGGAGGTTGAAGTTAGGATGAAGGTAGATGAAGAATCACCTGGAAGGCTTCTTAAACTCTCTTCAGAAGCACCAGAAATGTAAATGATCTCATCCAAAAAGAGGGAGTCTGCTATGACTAGAATTTGGCGATGCGGCCTAAGTGGACAGAGAAGGAAAATGGGAGATGAGAGATGGAAGTGCCAGAGACACATTTTTTTGTAGAATTCTGGATGCAGCCAGTATGCAGATGCCAAATTTAAGAGCAGATTTAGTTGAAAACGCTGCAAATCTCAGCTGCTTTTAGTCCAGCCCAAGCTCTGTCTGAGCACTCTTTGTACAGCCAATCTCTGCCTCTCCCCGGGAGAGGAGGACGTATGCTTCCTACCCTCAGTGCTTCCTCTTTGTGATCAGGATGAACGTCTCCCCTTAGGACTGTCAGGTCTGCTCTGTTTGGCACATGCTCCCTCCCCCATGTTTATTCTCCTGCCTGGTAGTTCTAGTCTCCTGAGCTGTAGTCATCATCCTCTTTTTTTCTGTCGATTTGTCTGGTTTTTAAACCTTCCATTTGTTTTCTTCTAAATTAGGGATCAGAAATTCAGATGGCTACAGATAACATAAACAAGGCTGCTAAGGTTTGTAATAGGCTGGAGAGTGCCCAGCTAAAGGGGATCATTATTTCTTCTTCTTTTTTTTTTGAGACAGAGTCTCACTCTGTCGCCCTGGGTAGTAGAGTGCTGTGGCATCACACCTCACAGCAACCTCAAACACTTGGGCTTAAGTGATTTTCTTGCCTCAGCCTCCCAAGTAGCTGGGACTATAGGCACCTGCCACAGCACCCACTACTTTTTTGTTGCAATTGTCATTGTTGTTTAGCTGGCCCAGGCCAGGTTTGAACCCGCCAGTTTGGGTGCATGTGGCTGGTACCCTACCCACTGAGCTACGGACACCTCCGGGGGATCCTTATTTCTTAGTTCTAGTTAATTGTTGCTATGAGGGCATACAGATCCATTGTTACCAGACTGTGAGATATGTTTCAAGAGAAGCTACAAATCTGAGAATTTAGTGTACAGTTTCTCAGTGATGACATGTTGGTATTTAATTCAGATTCCTAACACATAGCTGGAGGCTGCTTCTGGGCCAGGATTTTGCAACCTCTGCTCTAGATGTAATGTAAGTTTGAAGCTCAAAATCAAGCCCAGTATTAAGTATTTGATAAAGGGTATACCTGATTTGTTTTGTTTGCTTTATTGCCCAGTCTAGACTGAAACTCCTAGTTTCAAGAGATCCTCCTGCCTCCTCCTCTAGAGTTGCTGGGACTACAGGTATATGCCACCACACCCAGCTCAAGGACGTTTCCCTCTGCATCCTGTCAGTTATGCTCCATTTCTTTTCTTAGAATTGCTTTCTGGTCAATTGCAATTTTTTGACATGTTCCTTGAAAGATTGTGTGTCATTTCTAAATGGAAGCAGTTGAGAAAAAGAAACACTTGATTTGAGAGTATGTCTAATGCTTTTTCCCCTGTGAAAGAGGCATTCGCCAAAATGCCTAAAATTGATGACTAAGAAAATCCACACTACTGGATTAACCATGCAGGATAGAGGTTGGTCCCTGCAGCATTTTAGACCTCAAAATTTTGTTAAAAACCAAATGCTGTAGGCTGGGCTCAGTAGCTCACACCTATAATCCTAGCACTCCGGGAGGCCAAGGCGGGTAGATTGCCTGAACTTATAGGTTCAAGACCAGCCTGAGCAAAAGCAAGACTGCCTCTAAAAATTGCTGGGCACTGTGCAGGTGCCTGTAGTGCTAGCTACTTGGGAGGCTGAGGCAAGAGAATCACTTAAGCCCAAGAGTTTGAGCTTGCTGTGAGCTATGATGCCACTGCACTTTACTGAGGGTGACAAAAGTGAGACTCTGTCTTCAAAAAAAAAA
>NW_003852409.1:16088103-16094843 GCF_000181295.1 Otolemur garnettii | reverse complement strand
AAAGCTAGATCCCGTCTCTACTAAAAATAGAAAAACTGAGGCAAGAGGATTGCTTGAGCCCAAGTTGGAGGTTGCTGTGAGCCATGACGTCACAGCACTCTATCCAGGGCAACTCTCTGTCTCAAAACAAAACAAAACAAAAAACAAATACTGTAATATATACTGTGGTGATTAAAATTCTTTTTTTTTGTTTTAGACAGAGTCTCACTATGCCCGGTAGAGTGCTGTGGCATCACAGCTCATAGCAACCTCAAACTCCTGGGTGTAAGCGATTCTCTTGCCTCAGCTTCCCAAGTAGCTGGGACTACAGGCACCCACCACAACACCCAGCTATTTTTTATTGCAGTTATCATTACTGTTTAGCTGATCCAGGCTAGATTCGAACCTGCCAGCCTTGGTGTATGTGGCTGTCACCGTAACCACTATGCTACAGGCGCTGAGCCTAAAATTCTATAGAAGTAAGTCTTAAAAGTCTTCAGTCAATATTATATATACTATACATGTAATATATAGTATACTTTGCATATATATCCTTGTATTGTGCTATTAAAGGTGTTGGGAAATAGGCAGGAGGGGAAAGTAACCATTTGGGAAAAGCACTTTCTCGTAAGCTCATTATCACGTTAGAGAGTAGGAATTTTGCCTTCAGGGTTCTAGGGTTTATAAAATAGGTCTGAAATGTTTCTCATTTCTCTCTCTCTCTTGCTTTTTTTCTCCTTTATCTTCCTCTCTTTTTTAGGTTTTCAAAACAAAAACAGAGTTGCAATCTTGGCAGAACTAGACAAAGAGAAAAGAAAATTACTTATGCAGAACCAGTCTTCAACAAATCATCCTGGAGCGAGGTATTGACTACTATTTTGGGGAGCTATTAATCATATATTTAAGAGAATTAATGGAAAATTTTTTGTTTTATTTACTTTAATTTTGTTAGGCACACAAATTTTAAAGCATAATGTTTTTATATTCACTGATTAAAAAATTTTTTCTTGGACCTGATAACTCAAATTGGTTGGCAGTGGTTTGTTTCCTTAACACTACAATTTAGGCTCAGTGCCTGTAGCATAGTGGTTAGGGTGCCAGCCACATGCACTGAGGCTGGTGGGTTTGAACCCGGGCCAGCTAAACAATGACAGCTGTAACAACAACAAAAATAGCCAGGCATTGTGGCAGGCGCCTGTAGTCCCAGCTACTTGGGAGGCTGAGGCGAGAGAATCTCTTAAGCCAAAGGTGTTTAAGGTTGCTGTGAGCTGTGTGATGCCACAGCACTCTACTGAGGGCAACATAGTGAGACCGTGTCTCAAAAAACAAAAAACAAACAAAAAGATAAACACTGCAATTTATATGTTGTGTTTTGTTTCTGTAGGGAAGGCTGAACTTTACTCATCTTAGTTCTTAGTTGGGATGGACCTCTGTAATAAAAGACAGATTTAGTAAGAGAAAAACAAGTTTATTAATGCATGCAGGGCACATTACAAGGAGAAACCTCAGTGAAAAGTAAATACGTACGTGGGAGAAAACTAAGAGGAAGGTTTGTTTGCAGATTCCGCTGGTACTGTCTGTGAGCTTAGAGTCTAGAGTTGTCTCCAGTAAAGGAGAATCAGTACCCAGCTTTAGGCAGAAGGTGGGAGGACAGAGAAAACTTCCCTTAGTTTGCTGCTGTTTGCATTCAGCTTAGAATAATTCTTATTTGGGTGACTTATTATGGCTTTCTTCCTTTCCTATTTAGACTTTTAAAAATTAAACTCTTCAGGCTGGGTGCAGTGGCTCACACGTATACTCCTAGCACTCTGGGATACTGAGGTGGGTAGACTGCTTGAGCTCAGGAGTTCAAACCAGCTTGAGCAAGAGCAAGACCCCATCTCTACTAAAAGTAGAAAAAATTAGCCAGACATAGTGGGACATGCATATAGTCCCAGATAGCTTGGGGAGGGGGACAAGAGGATCACTTAAGCCCAAGAGTTTGAGGTTGTTGTGAGCTATGATGCCACTGTATTCTACCCAGGGTGACAGAGTAAGACTCTGTCTCAACAACAAAAAAAGTTAAACTCTTTAATTTTTTTTTGTTTTTTTTTTTTTGATTAAACTCTTTAATTGATTAGATTTTAAATATTCTAGTCCAAATATTTAACTTTTATTTATTTTTGTTGTTGTTGTTGTTGCAGTTGTCATTGCTGTTTTAGCTGGCTGGGGCCAGGTTCGAACCCACCACCCTCAGTATATGGGGCCGGCACCCTACCCACTGTACCACAGGCACCGTCCCCAAATATTTAACTTTTAATATGGCTTTCCTTAGGGGAAAAGAAAATAAGTTTTGAATGGTTTTTGTTTGCTACTGAAATTTTTGCCAGTGGCCCATTTCTAGTCATTCTGCAAAGTAGGTAAAGTTTAGGTAACTTAATCATCTTTAGGATATGTCTCTGCCATATTCAGGATCTTCCCTCAGGTCTCTTATCCCATTTAGCCACCCTCATTCTCCTCTCTTCCTCTTGCTTTCTCTGAAAGTACTTGTCTGCACTCTGATTTACTTTCTCACTCACTCACCCGCCCACTGTCAGACTCTGACATAGAAGCCCTCCTTTTCCTTCCACCAAAGAATTATGTTCTTGCCTAGGTTGCCTGTAACCTTGTGGCTAAATCTGGCGAAACAGGTCCATGTCTTTTTTTTTTTTTTTAAGAGACGAAGTCTCACTTTGTCACCCTTGATACAGTGTGGTGGCATCATAGCCCACAGCAACCTCCAGCTCTTAGACTTAGGTAATTCTCTTGCCTCAGCCTCCCTAGTAGCTGGGACTACAGGCACCCGCCACAACACCCAGCTAGTTTTTCTATTTTTTTAGTAGAGACAGGATCTTATGCTGGCTCAGGCTGGTCTTGAACTCCTGAGCTCAGGCAATCCATCCGCCTTAGCCCCAGAGTGCTGGGATTATAGCTGTGAACCACTGTGCCTGGCCTGGAGGAAACTATCTTGATTTCTTTGTAGACATTTCTCCACCTTTCTCTTGACTATTGACATTCCTCTGAGTTCTGTTCCAGTCCAGACCTCCTAGTCTACATCTTTTCATTGGACAGTTGCATCTACTCACACAGCCTGTTATTTATGTGCTGATAACGTGAGCATTTGCAAGTATAGTCCAGCCCTTTCTTCTAAGCACCACACTGCCTCCTAGACATCTTTACTTTGATGTCCAACAGGCATTTTAGACTTAGTATGATCCAAACTGAATGATCGACGCTGATCTTCCCTTCCCTCTCTCCAACCAACTACTTATTAATATTCTTGGGTTTCCTGTCTCAGTGAGTGGGGCAGTCTATCATCTACTATTTACCAAAGTCAGAGATGTGAATCTCAGTTGTTCATTATTTCCTTTCACTTCCATCTCTAAGCATTTACTATTCTTCCATGATAGAATTTTGAAATGTATCTCAAATCAGTCCATTTTTCTTCATTGCTACTGATGGTGTCCTGATTCTTAGACACTCTCATTTCTTGCCTCAGTTACTGTAACTGCTCCCTCATTAGATTTCCTGTGGTCTTACTCTTCTTGAATACATCATTTGTGTCAGATTGTTTTAATCTAGACATAACAGAAAACCAACAAAATTGGCATAAACATCAGGAGAGCCAAGATAAGGGACTTTCAAAGTGGCTTAATTCAGTGGCCACAGCAATTTCATCAATAGGGCAGCTTCCTTCATCTTTCCTTTCTGCCTTCCTCCATGTGTCAGTGGCCCTCTCAAGGTCAAAATATATCTAGAGTAGCCTAGGCATCACTTCCACGCTGAGCTACAAGAAAGGTTCCTGTGGTTAAGTCCCATTTGTAAGAGGGAGGAAAGTCTTCTAACGGACTACTGCCCGTCAAGTCCGGTTGCCCAGGTTGTGTACCTTTCTCTTGCCTCAACCAGAAGCCAGCAAGGGGAATGGCATTGTCTTATACCAGCAAGGTCTGCCGCCTGGGGCGTGAGCCTGGCCTGCCCTGCAGCATGTGACCAGGTGATTGAACCAAGTTGGGTTCCATTAGCAAGAGGAGAGAGCTAAATAGCCGTGGAGGTGACTGACATTGTCACTAGGGGTCTTTCTGAACCACAGTGTGATACTCTGATCATATCGCACCTCTGCCACTCAACACTCTTTTGAGGACTTCTATTCCTCTTTTCATAAGGTTTCCCTTTTTTTTTTTTTTTTTTGAGACGGAGCCTCAAGCTATCCCCCTGGGTAGAGTGCCATGGCATCACGCTCACAGCAACCTCCAACTCCTGGGCTCAGGCGAGTCTCCTGCCTCAGCCTCCCAAGTAGCTGGGACCACAGGCGCCCGCCACAACGCCTGGCCATTTTTTGTTTGCAGCCATCATTGTTGTTTGGCGAGCCCGGGCTGGGGATTCAAACCCACCACCTTAGGTGTATGTGGCTGGCGCCTTAGCCGTTTGAGCCACAGGCGCCGAGCCAGGTTTCCCTTTTTTAATGTTTTTCCTGCCCATTAGCCTTCCAGCTATATTGAGTGTCTTTATTAATTCTCCTGTTATAGCTTGTATCACATCTCATCATAACTACTGTTGTCTGTCAGCTTTCTCTGGCATATCTTTATACTCCTTGTGTTTAGCATGGAGCCACACATCCAGTAGCTGCTGGAGAATCTGGTGAATAAGTGCCTCTGAGTTTGATTGTTTATTCATAATAGTTCCGTCTATGTGGAACATGGTTATGATAATTTTTATACAAAAAAAATGGGGTTTTACTGTTGATGAATATCATGTGATTTAACTGTTTTAAAAATAATGCTAATAGGGATCACAATAGATTGTAGTACCTCAAATCTGTTTGAAAATAGAGATGGATGATAAATAATTTTTTTTTATTTTTTGAGGTAGGGTCTCCCTGTGTTGCCTTGGGTACAGTGCCATGGCATCATAGCTCACAGCAACCTCAAACTCTTGAGCTCAAGCAATTCTCTTCTCAGCCTCCCAAGTAGCTGGGACTACTGGTGTGCAGTACAACACCAAGCTAGTTTTTCTATTTTTAGTAGAGACAGGGTCTCACTTTGCTCAGGCTGGTCTCAAACTCCTGAGCTCAGGCAGTTTACCCACCTTGGTCTTCCAGAGTGCTGGGATTACACGCGTGAGCCACCAGGCTTGTCCTAACTATAAATGTTTTTTAAAAATCATTTGAAATTCTACTAAATAACATAGGCTCTCTTCATATAAATCAATGGAGATAGTGCGAGAAGGAAAAAAGACTTATTCTGGGAGATCTTTTTTATTCCTGTAAAGAATATATAATGAAAAATGTGATTCAGCAGTAAAGACACTTTTTAAGAGATTTATTGTACAGCATGATAACTATATTTAATGTTATATACTTGAAAACTGCTGAAAGGATAGATATTAAATAAAAAATGGTAAGTACATGAGGTTATAGGTATGTTAATTAGCTTGATTTAGCCATTTTACAACCTAAACAAAATATCAGAACTTCACATTATATGCTGTAAATATATGCAATTTTAATTTGTTAATTATACCTTAGTTGTTTTTGTTTGTTTGTTTTTGAGACAGAGTCTCAAGCTGTTGCCCTGGGTAGAGTGCGGTGGTGTCATAACTCACAGCAACCTCAAACTCTTGGGCTTAAGCGATTCTCTTGCCTCAACCTCCCAAGTAGCTGGGACTACAGGTGCCTGTCACAATACCTGGCTATTTTGTTGTTGTTGTTGTTCCAGTTGTCATTGTTGTTTTAGCTGGCCCGGGAAGGGTTCGAACCCAATAGCCTTGGTGTATGTGGTCAGCACCCTACCCACTGAGCTATGGGCATCGAACTATACCTCAGTTTAAAAAGATAACATACCATCATCAAAAAAAGGGATGCCCCTGCCTCAAGTAGCCGAGTAACTGAGATTGCCATTTCAGCATCGCACTCTCCAGACCTGCTCTGAATAAGGACTTCCGGGATCACGCCGAGCAGCAGCACATAGCAGCCCAGCAGAAGGCAGCTTTGCAGGTGAGCCAAGTGCAACTGACATTCTGGTCTCTTTGGAGATTTCCTGGGTCTTAGAAGCCAGCACGATAGTTATTTTATGTTTCAGTCGAGCAGTATCAATAAAAATGTTCCACATAACTGCAGTGGTTTGCTGATGTTCAGTCATGCCCAAAGGATTCGAAAGACTAATACAGCGGTAATGAAAGCATCTTTTATGGGGCTGACGCAGTCCTGATTGATTCTGTGTGGAACCTGCCAAGGGACTGCTTGTGTACAGAAGAGTTTAGGATATTTGGATGGATGGGAATGATCTTGAAAACTGAACTGGCTCGTTTAATAGTGCATGTATATTTTTTTCAAATTTGACATTGTTATTACATCCTTTGATAGTCTTAGTGGTTTGTTGTTTGGAGGGTTTTTTAAAATGTTTTTATTTATTTAATTTTTTTTGCAGTTTTTGGCCGGGGCTGGGTTTGAACCCACCACCTCCGGCATATGGGGCCAGCGCCCCACTCCTTTGAGCCATAGGTGCCGCCCAGTCAGGAAATGTTTTAAAGCTAACTTTGGTAGGATTAGGAAATGTGATGCTTCATCAGTTAAAAAAAATATTCTTCAGAGTAAATAAATGGTTTTAATGTTACATTCATTCATTTTGGGTAACAAGATTCCCAGAGACCTTGAACAAGACATTTTTTTTCCTTAGCTATAATCACCAGTAATCACGCCCTCTTCCCTGCTCTCCTTCCAATTATTACTCTTCTTTTTTTTTTTT
>NW_003852409.1:16082781-16087980 GCF_000181295.1 Otolemur garnettii | reverse complement strand
AGTGTGGTGTTTTCATATACAATTTGAAATACTCTCATCAAACTGGTTAACGTAGCCTTCATGTCATTTTCTTAGTTATTAAGACAGTCATACTCTGCTTTTAGAAAGATTCACTTGTACCCTTGTAAGATAAACCATAGTAGTTTATCTATGATTATTTGTTTGTTTGTTTTTGAGACTTTATCTATGATTGTTTGTTTGTTTGTTTTGGTGATTGACCCCACCAATCACCCTCCAATTATTACTCTTCTTTCTCAGGCTCCTGCTTTGCTGACCCAAAGCAGAGTACTTTGGGACCTTTGAGGCTAGTTTTCTTCACTCCAAGGAACAAAGCAGTTTGTGTCTTTTACTCGTTTATTGACTGAGGAGAATCCGAGGGGAGATAATGGGAAGGACAAATATGTACCTGGTGCAACTTGCTAATCCCAATTTTGTATTATTATCCGTCTCCCATGTTCTTAAACAAAATTAGCAGCATGAGAACTGATTTTTAAATAAATTTGGTCTCAAGCATTCAGAAAGGTTAAGTAATTTTAATGCCTTGGTTTAAAACATTGTGATTCTTAATAGCTTTTAATTGCCTTTTTTTAAATCTTTCCCAGCATGCTCATGCACATTCATCTGGATACTTCATAACTCAAGACTCTGCATTTGGGAATCTTATTCTTCCAGTTTTACCTCGCCTTGACCCAGAATGAAGAAAATACTTGTGATGAAAGTGACTTCGTAATACCAAATGCCAAAGCTACTATCATTCAGTGCTATACAAACAGTGACTTTCAGAATACCAGTGAACTTTTATATTTTTTGCTTCTTTAAAAAAAAGGAATATATAAGTGAAAACAAAACAAAACAAAAAAAACGGTAACTAGGATGATAGAGAGCTTTAGGAGCGGTATCGTCTGAGGAACTGATTATGCTGCCCATGACAGCAACTGTTTTGAAATGCTGTTTGATTTTAACTCTAAATCAGATTCTGAATTGGATGGTGGTATAAAATCACACCCTACCCCCCAACAGGTTTGACTGAACATATCATGTCCACACTAGATTTTCAAGAGTCATTTATAGTACTTACCTTAAAGAAATGAGGGTGCTTTAAAACATGTGAACCAATGGGCTTAAATAAGTTACATTCACATTAGGTGTTTGGAGGATTAGTATCAGTATACCTTTTGATTTTACAGTTAACAAAAGAACCTGAAATATTCTTTGTGAACTTGTATTTCCCCTATTCTCAATTCTAAACAAAAACTCAAGATAAGACTAAATTACCAAATAGTCTTATCTTTTATAAACATACGCCATAATAAATGATGTGACTAAATGCTATTAAAAATAGTTATAATAAATGTGGTGGCTTTTAAATTTGTACATGCTCTTATGGAGCATTACTATATAAATGGTCTGCTTGTGTGGTTTTATGGTCTATTATTGTTCTAATTAAAACTTATGCAAGTTGAGATCACTATTCATTCCTTTGAATAGGAAGGAGTTAAGTTTCTCAACACGACCAATCATCTCTACCAGACTCTGGGGTGCTTATGTAAATATGCAGTCCCCACTACCCTACCCCGGTCCTACAGAATTGGAATCTGATTAAAAATAAAGTCTGAAAATGATGGGTTAGAGAATTCTATTAGGTATCTTGTACAAAATTTTCATGATATATTTATACACTCATGGTTTTACAGATTCCTAAAACTTAGAGATCATTTAGTTAAAATAAACATTTTTCTTTTAATAGAATTGAAATTGTATTTTATACTGTATCACAGATAAACTATTTTATATAACATTTTATAGCCTCATTTTGGCCTTGAGTCCTGTAGGACAGAATTTAAACTTAAAGTTCCAATTTGGGTTAATATTTAGTCAGAATTCTCTCTTTCAGGGTTTCTTCTCCCCTTCCTTCCCCAGATAGTTTCACCAAGCACACAGCCCTATCCTACTCAAACTAAGTGAAGCAGAGGTAGACAATTCTAGAATTAGAGGTGTCATTTAGATTCTTTCTCTTGAGTATTTGAACTGATTTTCTTCATTAGGGTGAGTTGGCAGCTGTCTCTATTATAATGGTCACCACTGCAGAGAAGAGCCCCCTTCCTCCTGACAGAACTTTTGAGGGGCCTCTGGATCCTGCCCCGTCTCAGGTCCTTTCAGCTACTCCTTGTGGTCATTTTCCTGAACTAATTTCAGTGTTTCTGTTCTCTGTGATCTGCAACCTACTGACATGATTCTAATCTCTAGGGATACTAGGAAGAAAAACCATTTGTATAGTTTTTACACTAGGGAAGACTTTACCTAATGTGTGACTTCTATAACTCAGGTACACAGATCTTTTTACCAGTAATATCCTTTCTAGTCTCTTCGCCTTTTAAATAAATAGCTGTGGCCTAAATCCTGAAGTCCTGGCTAGGAAGTACTTCCCCCTACTCCTTTGCTTACAAATTCAGCCTAATTCCTCTTGCACTGGGGACACAAAGCTGCCCTTATGGAGGTCACAGTGAAGAGGACCCTACTCTGGTACACCGATATTTTAAAGCAAGCCAGAGTGTAGTAGTGGCACAAGAGAGGCATCCAGGTGTGGCGCTGGAAGTAGGCCTGGGTAGGCTGAGAAGTATTTGTGTCATTTTACCTGGGAAGGGCGGGAAGAGCTGCTGCAGGTGGAAGTTAAGATGTCATAATCAGGCCAGGCATGGTGGCTCATGCCTGTAATCCTAGCACTCCGGGGGGCTGAGGTGGGTGGATTGCCTGAGCTCACAGGTCTGAGACCAGCCTGAGCAAGAGCGAGACCCCATCTCTAAAAATAGCCGGGCATTGTGGCAGGCACCTGTAGTCCCATCTACGTGGGAGGCTGAGGCAAGAGAATCACTTGAGCCCAAGAGTTTGAGGTTGCTGTGAGCTATGACGCTACGGCACTCTACTGAGGGTGACAAAGCAAGACTCTCTCTCAAAAAGAAAACAAAAAATGATTTCATAATCAAAGAGAAGTGGGCACTGGGTGAGTGCAAGCACCTCAGAAGATGATGGAAAGGGTAGCTCTGGGGTGAAGCTGCAGTGTTGCTTCCTTTGGATCATGGGGGATTTGGGTAGCTCACTTAGCCTCTTTTTGCATGTTATTCTAATCTATAAAATGGGAACAGCACAAACACTGCCTTTGTCATAGATTACCTAGACAGCATTTTTCACTGTACAAGTCTCAAGCCATTGCTAAGACACCAACATAGGGTTTAATGGGATGTGACCTTTAAGAAAAAAATAGAAAGCATCCAGCACACTGCCCATAGTGAGAGGTGGTTTTGTTTCCCGAATCTTCTGTTTCGGTGTGTTTGTACAGGTGTGCATTGTACTCACTAGTATGTAAGGTCTTTGAGGGCAAGGACTTGTTTCCCTCCTTGTCTCTTTCCTTCCCCTTTTACTTTGTTCACTATTGTATTCGGCATAGAATAGTGTTTAGCATATAGTCGGTGTTCAGTACCTACATACTGAAGGAATGAATGAAAGAATATACATGGCCTGAGTTGTGATGTAATGTGTAATTTTTTCTTACTGTGAGTCATGGCAAAATGCATTGAAAGCCACTGCTAAATAGTACAGATGACAATGCTTTGTATGACCCTGGAATAAAAAGTGAAATAACTCCATAATTTCAAAGGCGGATTTTTTTCCTGAACCAATCTATAAGCTGTTCATTAAGTTGTCTTAGTTCTTTGCTTCACTTCAGCAATAGAAGATCAGCCATTATATGAGTTTAAGGCCTATGGAGGCAAGAGATTTGGCAAATATGGTTATACTGAGAATAGAAGATCAACAGAGTATGAATTCATTAGCGCAGTTCAACCTGACTGCCAGAATCCTATCAGCTAGCACAAGTCCCATTTCGACAGCTTTAAACTCAACCAATATTTACCGAGTGCTTTTCTTATTCACCTCTGTATGCACGGTGATGGGTACACAGTAGACACCCACAAATGTTTTTCAGTGAGCAAATAACATGGACAGTGAGGAGGAGGACATAGTCACTGTCCTCAATCTGACAACCTAGAGTGAGCAAGACAAGCACGCTGGTAATTAATACTGGAGGCAGCCCGGGAGGAGAGAATGAGGACATGAGCCTGAAAGCGCCAGGGAGGCTCCATCAGAGAGCAAGCATTTGAGCTTGGCTTCGAAGATGAGATTTCAGCCAGGGAAGAGGACAGCAGCATACACAGCAAAGGAAATGCCTGAGCACAGGCGGGAGGAGAGCCAGCAGAGGGGCCACTGTGAAGATCCAGAAGTCTAGTTCAGCTGGAGCGGAGACAGGTTCATGCAGATGGATAATTAGTGATGAGGCTAACAGTAAGCTGGATTCATACTCCAGAGCACCTTAAAGTCCATGGTGAAGCAAATACTTTTAGCTTGGTATACAGCTGGGAGCCATGGAACATTCTGGAGCATAGGCAGGTACAAAGATGAACCCATTCAGCCCTCACAGCTCTTGGGAAAGGGGAACTTGGGAGGTACCAGAAGATTACTGTTGATTTCTGAGAATTCAGAGACAAGTGTGTTCTGTTTGCATCTACCTATCAACTCTATCCCCATTTGATACCTCTTCGATATCTCTTCCATTTAAGTTTTGGACCCTTCCCCAAACCTCTCTGTGCTCCCCTCCCCTCCTCACCCAGCTACCTGTTTTTTCTCGTCCAGTTTTCTTCTATAGCTCTACCTCCAAAAACCTCACAAGAAGGAAAAGCAAGGCATCCTCACACAGTATCCCCCGAACCCCCCAACAGCTCAAAGGTAGAGAGACGGATACTCTCGGGAAATCTCAGCATGACTTCTGCCTGTCCTTCCTAACGATGCTCGGATTGGCCACACTCCTTCCCCAACAGCAGTGTCCTTCAGGGGAAGCTGACTCGGCCCCCCAAACAGGAGTGAACCTTACATGCTCTGAGCCAATTGGAGTTAATTCCCTTTCGCCACAGTGATTGCTTCGGGTAACTCGTGCCCACACCAGTTAGCACACAGTATTTCCAGACCACAGGAATTGCTTCAGGATAGTATAGTTACTCAAATGAGACTCCAGGAAAGGATTGCTGAGCCTGTGGAAAGGATGCATTTTCACCCTTCTGAGAACATTACCAAAAGGGACTCTCTCCAGATGTGTAAGGAAGCATTCAGACCCCAGTGTTGTTGGCAGCTGTCTGTGACCGTGAAGTG
>NW_003852409.1:16080328-16081860 GCF_000181295.1 Otolemur garnettii | reverse complement strand
TACCCATTGCTTTTCTTAAACAATTATCTGCTCAAGGCTAATTTATATATCATCTATACCTCCATGTACTCAGCCCCTCTGGATATAAATAGGGCTCAGAACTGTGCCCGGGACATCCTAGCAAGTGTTAAAATATTTTAATGAATAAATGAAGTAAGTCTGACTGTACAAAGGGAAAACTGCCCTCTCGGTCCTCAGTAGCGGCCCCTCTGGAAAGTGAAACAGATGCATGTGCACACAAACTCTGACTGTAGCTGTAGGAGGTCCCTGGACTCCTTGAAACCCAGCCACGGATCCCAGGTTTAAAACCCTTTGATCAGAAGGAATTCAGCTGCTACCTCAGTGGAGGCTTCTCCAATAGTCTTGGAAATCGCTTCAGTGCCACAGATGTTATTGCTACTGAGCGTCTCCCAGGAGATCTGGAGCCTTGCAGTGCTGTAGCAAATAGAGTGAAGCAACAGCATAGTTCTGTTAAGGAAACACGAAGAGTGCAGGCCAGCCCTCATTCTGCATTGCCGGTCCTATTCATTCAGGTTCTCAGGGAAACATCCAACAGGCTCTGAGCAGCTGCAGGCTGGGAACAGACATCCGTCCTGGGAGGCACAGACCTTCACTGGAGAAATGAGTTCTCTACCCAGTTCAGCCACTTCTTGAGTCAAATGCTCAGAGAAGCAAAGCTGCTTCCTTTAATAAACTTGGCTCCTTGGGATGGCAGATGCCTTGCAGGTGACAGCAACTGGCTTGCAGTTTCTGTTCAACGTTGATGTCCTCTGAGGCAGCAGAATCCGAGGACTGGTGTGCTCATGTGTGCAGTGCACCAGGTGAGAACTGGAGACTATGTAAGAACGTACAAAGCGGGTGTGACGGGGAAGCAGGGGGGAGAGAGGGAGTCCTAGGCAGAGGGTGAGGAAGCACAGGCAGAGAGGAGGCAGAAAAGCAAGATGTTGGCAGTCCATGTGGTTGGGAGGTTGGAGCTTTACCAGAAGGGCTTTGGGGGCCACACAAGGGGAAATGATAGAGTAAGATTTGTGTTTAGTGAGGTTTTCCTGGGAAGCCACTGGGCAGGGAGACCACTCAGGTGGCTTTCAAGTAATCATGGGGCAAAATGATATGGGCTGACCACATTAGTGGCAGTAAGGAGAATGAGAAGGGAAGAGATTCAAAGGATTTTAAGGCAGGTAGGATGATCAGATAATGGAAACTGATTATGGGGGGTGGAGAATGAAGGAGGAAAGAGGAGAGGAAGAAGGGAGATCCCGGCTGGGCGCAGTGGCCGGGGCGGGTAGATTGCTTGAGCTTAGGAGTTTGAGACCAGCCTGAGCAAGAGCAAGACCCTATCTCTACTAAAGATAGAAAAACTAGCCAGGCATTGTGTCAAGTGCCTGTAGCTCAGCTACTTGGGAGGCTGAGGCAAGGGGATCACTTGAGCCCAAAAGTTTGAGGTTGCTGTGAGCTATTACACCATGGTACTCAACCCAGGGTGATGGAGTGAGACACTGTCTCAAAAATTAAAAAAAAAAAAAAAAAGAAGG
>NW_003852409.1:16076410-16080069 GCF_000181295.1 Otolemur garnettii | reverse complement strand
CTGCATCTAGGATGGTACTAGCTATGTTCCTTAATTCTCCTTGAGGGACTGGGAAAATAGGCCCTCAGGTAATTTTCCGCATTCTGTGGTTCAGATGAAGAACCCCAGCTGAAAAAGGTTTAGATAATCTAGGTGTACTGTTTTATTTTGTTTTTTGTTTTGAGACTGAGTCTTGCTGTGACTCCTGGGGTAGAGTGTGGTGGTGTCCTCATAGCTCACTGCAGCCTCCACCTCCTGGACTCGAGCAATTCTCCTGCCTCAGCCTCTGAAGTAACTGAGACTACAGACATGCACAACCATGCCCGGCTAACTTTCTCTCTCTATTTTTAGTAGAAATAAGGTTTCTCTCTTAGGCTGGTCTTGTTCTCCAGAGCTCAAGTAGTGACTCACTCACCTTGGCCTCCTAGAGTGCTAGGATCACAAGCGTGATCCGCTCTGCCCGGCATACGTCTATTTATGCTAAAGGCATAGGAGTGGATGAAACTGTCCCAAGAAAGTGTATAAAATTAAATCCAGGCTATGCATGGTGACTCATGCCTATAATGCCAGTGCTGCTTTGGGAGGCCAAGGCAGGATGATTGCTTGAAGCCAGGAGTTCAAGACCAGCCTCAGCAATATAGCAAGACCCTGTCTCTATAAAAAAAAAAAAAATTAAAAACTAGCCAGGTGTGGTGTATGTAGTCTTCACTATTTGGGAGGCTGCAGTAAGAGGATCCCTTGAGCCCCAAAGTTGATGTTATAGCGAGCTATAATTGGGCCACTGTACTCTAGTTTGGGTGATAGAATGAGACCCTGTCTAAAAACGAAAAAAAAATTGAATCCATATAAATGAGAGCATAAAAGAACAAGGAGCTTGAGAAAGAGAATCTAAAAACTAAATGGAAAAATCAGGATGCAGTGACACCTGAACTCTGCTGGAAGCCAGGAAGAAGATCATTTCAAAGGGGGGAATGGGGAAACCAAGTGTGGCTACTGTGCCTGGTGATGCCAGTGATGTTTCTTATCTATATGGGCAAACACTGCTAACTTCAGTGGTTATGTATATCTATTTATTGCAAGTAAAACAGCATTTATATAGAAATATAAATAATAACAATAGCTAAAATTTACTATGTACTAGGTAGTGTTCTAAGTGCTTTATCTGTATTGATACTCTTATTTTTTTTGCTTTACTACAAACTCAAGTTAAAAAATGAATCAATTTAAAGAAAAAAATAAATAATAGAACAAGTGGACTCAGCTATCACAGAAATTGTGAAGGTGGCACATAAATGGCTGATACTTGGGAGGCTGTTTACAGGCTGGATGGTTACGCTGAGAAATCATGGGAGAGCAAGAGAAATATATGGTAGTGAACTCTACATAGTCTACAAATGTACCGAGAATACAGGACCAAAGGAAACCTCTGAAGCTTAGTTTTCCCTGCCTGGGAGGAGGTCACACTGCATCCTTTCAATTCTGGACCATTACACAAGAGACAGCATTAACAACAAAACACAAATAGAGTATTAACTACTAAATGTCACAATGTATTTGTTACCATGGGGTTGGACTCTTTAGTAATGTCCTCAAAGACTCATTGGGTTCTTTAAATTTGGTCAAACTCTTAAATATTATTACCATAGTTAAGTGTATTAGAAATGGGCTCAATTACTTCCTTGATTGCATTTTGAACACTTCAACAGCTGAGTACATTGTAAATACTCCGGCAGGAATTTCTAGTTCTCATCCTTATTTCTTTGGGATCCCCTGAGAAATACAAGCATCTCCTTTATTGCTGAAATACATCTTGTTTAATGTCTTTCCTGTCGGTTCCTGGTATCTTAGCAGGAAAAAATGGCAGTGAAAATGCTCCTGAGCAGAAGGACTAAAACAAGGAGACAGGAAGGAAAAGAAAGCACACTGGTGCAGGAAGATGGGGACACACACCTTCTAAACTAGACAAATCAGACTGGTCTTGGGAGACTCCCTCAGACTCTGGCACCATCAGTGACAGTGGGCACTCCAGGCATCCAGAGGCCCTGCCGCATCGACCCAAAGCCCCACACCCTCGGTGATGCTCAAACCCGCGGTGATACCTGTGGTGATGCCCGCACCCGCCGTGATGCTCATACCCATGGTGATGCTCGCCTGGAGCTTCTTCCCTTCTTCCAAGTGGCGACCCTGAGGCGTGCATGTTCCTGGGTAAAGGAGAAGGCTGCATCCCGGGCCCAGGAACCCTTGGCTCGCTTTGCCAGTTTTCACAGCACTCTGAGGAGACTGGATCATATCTCAGTCTCTCATGACTATGGCTCTCTTAGGGCTGCTGGAATCAACCCCCAAATTTCTTTTCTTTTCTTTTCTTTTTTTGAGACAGAGCCTCAAGCTGTCCCCCTGGATAGAGTGCTGTGGCATTACAGGTCACAGCAACCTCTAACTCCTGGGCTCAAGCGAGTCTCCTGCCTCAGCCTCCCAAGTAGCTGGGACCACAGGCGCCCACCACAACGCCTGGATATTTTTTTTCGGTTGCAGCCATCATTGTTGTTTGGCGGCCTGGCTGGATTTGAACCCGCCACCTTAGGTGTATGTGGCTGGCACCTTAGCCACTTGAGCCACAGGCGCCGAGCCCCAAATTTGTTTTCTTTCTTTTCTTTCTTTTTTTTTTTTTTCAGAGACAGAGTCTCAAGTTTATGCCCTGGGTAGAGTGCCATGGCATCACCATAGCTCACAGCAACCTCCAATTCTTGGGCTCAAGCAATCCTCTTGCCTCTGTTTTTCTATTATTAGTAGAAACAGGGTCTTGCTCTTGCTCAGGCTGGTCTTGGACTCCTTAGCTCAAGCAATCCACCTATCTTGGCCTCTCAGAGTGCTAGTATTATAGGTGTGAGCCACTGTGCCCGGCCACCAAGGATCTATTTTCCTCATTGAGAGGAGAGAACAAAATCTGTTCCCAGGCCCCACCACGTAGTAGGTACAAATGAGGCCATGGCACAACTCAAACTTAGAAGGCTCTTGTCGTCATGGCTACAACCCAGCATGCTCACCTGAAAATCTGGCTTGAGCCTTATGGCCTTTTCAGCATCATCATTTCCAGTTCTCCTCCAGTCCCCTCCTTTTAGTGTAAAGATTCTATGATTTTATGAGATTGAGGAGGAGGGTCACAGACCCTCTGGTGCAGTTTTAGCTGCTTCTTCTTTCTCGCTTTATCGCCCTCAGCAGAGTGCCATGGCTTCACAGCTCACAGCAACCTCCAACTCCTGGGCTTAGGCGATTCTCTTGCCTCAGCCTCCCCAGTAGTTGGGACTACAGGCGCCCACCACAATGCCCGGCTATTTTTTCGTTGCAGTTTTCTGGCTGGGCCCGGGTTTGAACCCGCCATCCTCGGTATATGGGGCTGGTGCCCTACACTGAGCCACAGGTGCCGCCCCTTATGGAACATTTTAAACATGTACCAAAGAACAGAAGAGAGAATAATGAATTCTCATGTACCCATTACTTCAGCAATTATCTGCTCAGGCCAATTTGTGTAATATCTATGCTTCTGTGTACTGGACACCTCTGGATTATTTTGAAGCAAATCCTTATATCTTTTAGAGGACAATTGTCTCAAAAAGACAATTCTCCTAAAAAATATTTCTAATGCAGGAGTTTTAAAACTTAGATTTCTTTTCTTTTCTTTT
>NW_003852409.1:16074155-16075493 GCF_000181295.1 Otolemur garnettii | reverse complement strand
TTTAAGAAAACAGACAAAATATATATTGAACTTTTTTATTTTTCAAAAATCTGGGTTAAACAGTCAAGTTGCATGTACATAAATGAAACCAAATAACAATAACAAGTTAAAAAAAAAACACAACCAGGAACCTTGCAAATTGTTCAGAGACTCTACTAGACTATCAACTAGAAGTCTGGACTAGATGAACAAGAAACCCCTTCCAACGCTGACACTCTATGACTGAAAATAGAAGGAACAGCCACTTCCCACTCATGTGGTCCCACCTGCCTGTGTGCCCAGGTGCGGCCACTTGGGAGAAGAAAGACAAAGTTGGAAATGGTACAATAAAATCATTCAAGTTACTGACCATTTCCTACCCCATTCAGATGGATGTTTCCAGTGTTAAGAAATTATGGGTATCTTCCTCTACATTAAAGAAAAAAATACACAACAGTGAAAACATCAGGACACAGTTTTGTTGCTATTATTTGGAAAATACAGTCACATAGAAAATATTACATTTTCAAATAAAAGCATTGCATTTCTTACCTAAGTGGCTACACGGAACAGACTTCTGTCAGTCACAGCTAAGCAAGAGGACCCTGGGAAAGGCTATTCTTGGAATCTACCCATCTTTGTGGGAAGAAGTTTTGCTGTGTTTCAGAATGAAAAACGAAGCAAATGCAAAGCAATCCATGAACTATTCTATTGCTAAATCGGAGCAAACATGCTGGTGTCATTGAAAATTTAGAGTGTAAGTGGACGAGATAACTTGGGACACAGATAAAACTTTAATGCTGCCCAGAAGGAACTGAGCATTGAAGCCGAAGATACTCTACATTCCTGTGTTTTCAAGGCCTGCAGTGCAAGCAAATGAAAAAAACAGAACGGTCCAGCTTTGGTTCTAACACTGACACTGTAGACTCCAGAAGTCATTTTTTTTTTTTTTTTTTTACTGCTTTTATTCCCTTGGTATCTGAACTTAAACAGAGTTCCATGAAACTTCAAGTACAGCTAAGGAAAGCACCTCACTGTGCCAGGCCAGCTCCCTGTGGTTGAAATCGCATTTTGTACTCTAAAAGTAAAGAGTTTTTTTCTGATCGCCTTTTAAAACACAGATATTCTTTAATCTTTTACTTCTGCCCCTCTTTCTGAGTTTGAGGAAAATGGGGAAGCACATGGAATGGAGTCAACAAGCTCTAGTGAAGACTAGCAGACCCCCAAAGGTGGGGACCCCCAGCCTTTTTTTACTTGGAAGAGAGAGACTCTTTTAGGTGTTTTAAACGGTGTTGGGAAAAACTGGGAGCAATTCACATTCTATTAGCAAAAGATGTGTCTGAATTTTCTATTCATACC
>NW_003852409.1:16071939-16073497 GCF_000181295.1 Otolemur garnettii | reverse complement strand
CTGTGGCATCACAGCTCACAGCAACCTCCAAGTCCTGGGCTCAAGCGAGTCTCCTGCCTCAGCCTCCCAAGTAGCTAGGACCCAGGCGCCTGCCACAGTGCCTGGCTGTTTTTTTTGGTTGCAGCCGTCATTGTTGTTTTGGCGGGCCCGGGCTAGATTCGAACTCACCACCTTAGGTGTATGTGGCTGGTGCCTTAGCCACTTGAGCCATAGGCCCCAAGCCTTTTTTTCTTTTTTCTACCTTTCTTTTGTTGCAGGCGATTCGTTATTTTTGGACTGGACACAGGCAGGACTTTCCATTCCCTAGGAGTCTAACAGTTTTGCCAGGAGCTGATTGGATACTTGTTTTGTCTTCTTCACTTTTTTTTTTTGGCCTGGAATGCAAATCTATATACACATATTTTCATTCTGTTCAGGAAAGATTTCACTTTTATAGTCTGATATTTTTTCCTCAATAATGTCTATCAAAAAAAAAGTAAATGCCGGTAATGTCAGCTACTGTTCTATCTTCCAAATCTATTCCCCTTCTCCACTATTCACTTGTTGAAGAAAACAGGAAGAAAAATCTCAAGTTTGTCCTTTGCATAATTGATCTGAGGTTTTAAAAGCTTCAATTTGTTCTTTTCTGCTTCGAATGTGGATTTTAATCTGCTCTTGTGTTCCTGGCTTCCTTCAAATCCTTCTATTTTCTTTTCCATTTTATTCTATTGCTTTTTTTCTCTTAACCCATTCCCATCTTAAGATTGCTCACTATTGTTGCATAGAAGCGGTTCTTCTGATCTTTCACTTATGACAAGTGGAATCTAAAATTTTGTTTCCTGCAGTACATCACTTATTTTCAAGAGTGTTCTGGAAGCTGTTCATTTTTTTCTCTGTACTCATCATTAAATGTGGTCCTATCTCCCCAGCCCCTGCCCACTTGAGTGTCTGGGAATCCCTTTTCTGTCAAACCCCAGGTCCACAGTAAAGGTGATGTTCCTATTTCCACATTCAATTTCTAGTTTACCACTTTCCTATTGAGGCAGCATCCTCTCCCTTCCTATTGCCTGGTTTCTGGATCTCTGAACCAGCATCATGCCTGAGAAATCATGACATTTGCATGTTCTGCTACTCGGTCATTTATTGTTTCTGCCTTCACTGAAAGGGCTCTATTCTCAGAATGTGCAATTGTCTAATAGTCCATCTGCTATCTGCTCACCTTTAGCCGTAGGATTTGGTCTTGGGACTGAATGAAGAGAACATGAGGTTGGAGAGAAGAGAGAGCCGTGTAGCTTCACGGTGTGGCAGCTGGCTAAGAGTATCAGCCTGAACTTCTCTGGAGCTCTGACCCAGAGTAAGGAGACAGATATGGTTGGGGAGGACAAGAACTTAACAGCTTCCAAAGTTTTAGTTTCACAAGCCTCTGTTTCATGAAGGGAAGACAGGGTTTGAGCTTTTGCCCCAATCCACCTCATACATTTTGTGAATGCCATCTAGATTCTAGAATGAATTTATTTATTTATTTATTTTTTGGAGACAGAGCCTCAAGCTGTCCCCCTGGCTAGAGTGTCGTGGCCTC
>NW_003852409.1:16060473-16071692 GCF_000181295.1 Otolemur garnettii | reverse complement strand
ATCTGGGCTTTATGAATGTTTTTCTGGGAAGGTGGGAGCAGCTCACTGGAGGCTTCTCCTAGCCAGATGTCTATTTTGCCAAATGCAGTTCTATAATTATTATTTGCAGTTTTTGGCCGGGGCTGGGTTTGAACCTGCCACCTCCAGCATATGGGGCTGGCGCCCTCTATAATTACTTTTTTAAAATCCAAATCTTTCCAGCTATGACATGAACGGAGGAGTTGTAGACTGATTTTCTACTCCTGAATCTCCTACTTATTGTTTGGCTGATCTTAGACGGACGCTTTATTATCCCTGGCCTTTAATTTCTGAAGGAGCTAAGGAAATTTAACTACATAGTAGGACTCCCTGGTATAAAAAACATTTTGAACTGGAGGCCATTCAAGGTCAAGAATCAATGGAGGAGGACTTCCCTCTATCTGCATAAACTGGGCAGGCCTGATCAGAGGGTCAAAAAGGATAACAGAAAAGATCCTCAAAATATTTCAGGAATGGGGGTCAGGAATGTAGGAATACACGGCCCGAATCATTTGGGTCATGAATACCCATCTCTCAGGTTGTAAGTCAATCTATTTCTCCCCACATCCACTGTCTCCCTAGCAATCTCTCTAGCAACCATTTACTCCCCTCTTCTCCCCAGCTGCCCCCTTCCCTCCAAGGTGTGTATAGATACTTGAACTCCACTGGAAAACTGTTATCACTCTGTGATTTTGCCTGTGTGGGGTAAATAAATTCTCTTATTAATCTTCCTTGATTGTAAGTTGATCTTTCCGTGAACTTTTAGGGGAAAGGCCAATTTTCCCTCTACATTTCCTTATTGGCAAAACGAGAGAATATGACTAGATGATCTCAGAGTTACCTCTAACCTATTCCTTTTTAAGTCTCAAAAGAGAAAAATAAATATGCCCTGATAAAGGAAAGAACAGAAAGCAAATGACTAAGTATATTTTGCTTTGAGAGTAGGCTTTAGCCTAAAGATTATAGAAAATCTTCTGACAACAAATTAAAAAGCACAAATAAAAAACCTGACATGGAATTGTGGCATAGGTGAGTAAAACTCCTTTACATTTTAAGCAGTGGTTCCAATGTCAAAACAGGTACAGTTTATAAAGCAACTGACTTCTGTTAGAATATACTGGCATGACCATCTGCCCTTTAAAGTAGATAGCGGGTAATATAAATTGCTCACTGGATAAAGATGGAAGGTTTGCCGCAGGCAGAAAATATACTCGTTCATAGAAAACCATCAGGTTTTCCAGGAACTATTAAATTATACCCAAATGACTTATCAGTTAGTAAGAGAGTAGATATAAAGTGTCTGGTGCAAGAGACAAAATACTTCCCAAGCAAATAGAAACTGTGTTTAATTTTTAAAAAGTTGATTTGTGGGCTGGGCATGGTGGCTCATGCCTTCATTGCTAATCAGTCTTAGCAATCTGGGAGGCCAGAGTAGGTGGATTGCCTGAGCTCACAAGTTCCAGACCAGCCTGAGCCAGAGCAAGAGCCCATGTCTAAAAATAGATGGGTGTTGTGATGAGTGCCTATAGTCCCAGGAACTCAGGAGGCTGAGGCAAGAGAATCACTTGAGCCCAAGAGTCTGAGGTTGCTGCGAGCTATGTTACAGTACTCTATTGAGGGTAACAAAATGAGACTCTGTCTTAAAAAAAAAAAGTTGATTAATTTAGGCCAGCATGGTGCTCATGACTCTAATTCTAGCACTCTGGGAGGTGAGGCAGGAGGATTGTTTGAGCCCAGGAGTTCAAGGTTACAGTGAGCTGTGATGAGGTCAACCATAAAGCCTGGGTGACACAGTCTCTGTTTTCCCCCCAAAAGATGTTAAATGGACCTCCAAGGCAGTTTTGTCTAATAGATTGAGCACTGGATGTTGAGTCAAAAACCTATGTTCAAACTTAAATTCTCTAACTTTTTAGCTCTGTGATACTTTGGGAAGTTTAATTAACTTCTCTGAGCCTGGTTTCTCAATAAGTAAAATGGGATAATTAGACCCTTGCAGAGCTGCTGTGAAAATTAAATGAGAAAGTGAGGCAGTTTTGAGAAAGCACTTAACACTGTGTCAGTCAAATCTGAACCTTCTAAAACAGCGGTTCTCAACCTGTGAGTTGCAGCCCCTTTGGGGGTTGGAAACCACGTATTTCCAATGGTCTTAGGAATTGAGACACCGCTCCTCTATCCGTCTCTAGGCGGGTCTGCCCACATACAGTACCTGGCGTGATGACATCATCTGTATTAAAGGGTCGTGGTATGTGGTTGAGAACCACTATTCTAGAAACTTGCATTTAAACAAATCAGTAGGTGTAATAATAACCACAATTAAGTGCAAATTAAACCAATTATATTGACCATAATATATTTAGGAGCCCATTCTCAACAGGAGAGAGAGATCTATCTAATTGCTATTGTCATTATTATTGAGACGGAATCTCAAGCTATTGCCCTGGGTAGAATGCTGTGGGATCAAAGCTCACAGCAACCTCCAACTCTTGAGCTCAAGTGATCCTCTTGCCTCAGTTTTTCTATTTTTAGTAGAGGCGGGGTCTCCCTTTTTGCTCAGCTTAGTCTGGAACTGTGAGCTCAAGCTATCCACCCACCTGGGCCTCCAAGAGTGCTAGTGCTAGTATCTAATTGCTATTAATAGTAATGGAACTAATATATATCTCCATATTACCCACTGTGTGGTTTTTTTTGTCTTAATTATTTCCTGAAATAATGAACTTCCATATGAGTTGCATTAAATAAATAACTAAACACTTTATTTGAACTTAACAATCTGATTCTGATCAATAACATAGGAAACCTTCTCTGGATTTTTAGGACTATAATTAATTAGAAGTATCCTTAAGCATAAAAATAATGGGTAAACTTTGCCTGAAGAATGGGCAGCCTCCCTCAAAAGACTGTGGGGAATCCTGTGATGTAAGGAACACGTCAGAAGTAAGAATTATCAGAGATGTTAATTATTATCCCAGACGGCCTCCCCTTCTCTGGGAAAGGGAGAGCAGCTATAGGTCCCTCCCAATCCTTCCCAACTCCTGTTTTAAATAAGGTGATTCATTTATCTGAGAAGATGCAACAAGATCTTTACTTAAGAACATTGCTAAACAATGGGATTTTTTAAAAACACAGATCATTAAAAATTCACTCTAAAGGCAAAAGCATTTTAAAGTATTCTGGGCTCAGCGCCTGTGGCTCAAGTGGCTAAGGCACCAGCCATATACACCTAAAGGTGGCAGGTTCGAATCCAGCCTGGGCCCGCCAAATAACAATAACGGCTGCAACCAAAAAAAAATAGCCAGGTGTTGTGGCGGGCACCTGTGGTCCCAGCTACTTGGGAGGCTGAGGCAAGAGACTTGCTTGAGCCCAGGAGTTGGAGGTTGCTGTGAACTGTGATGCGACGGCACTCTACCCAGGGGAACAGCTTGAGGCTCTGTCTCAAAAAAAAAAAAAGTATTCTGCTCAGAACTGTGAGTATGGGCCTTAGTCTTAACTTTGATCATGTAGAGAAAATGAGGTAACTCTTACTTGAGGTCTTCATTATTTACCTTCCTTGATGCCTAAAGGTAACTAGTTATAAGTTCAAAGTTTTTAAGCAATCGCCATCTCACAAAAGCAACAAAGGTGGCTGGGCATGATGCCACGTGCCTGTAATCCCAGCACTTCGGGAGGCTGAGGCGGGTGGATTGCTTGAACTCAGGAGTTTGAGACCAGACTGAGCAAGAGTGAGACCCAATCTGTACTAAAAAGAAAAATAGAAAAGAAAAACTTGCTGGGCATTGTGGCAGGTGCCTATAGTCTCAGCTACTTGGGAGGCGGAGGTAAAAGATCACTTGAGCCCAAGAGTTTGAGGTTGCTGTGAGCTATCATGATGCAATGGCACTGTGCGGAGGGCAACAAAAAGTGAGACTCTGTCTTAAAAAATAAAAATAAGGTGGCGCCTGTAGCTCAAGTGGCTAAGGCACCAGCCACATACACCAGAGCCGACAGGTTCGAATCTGGCCCAGGCCTGCCAAACAATGACAACTACAACCAAAAAATAGGCCAGCATTGTGGTGGGTGCCTGTAGTCCCAGCTACTCAGAAGGCCGAGGCAACAGAATTGCTTAAGCCCAGGAGTTGGAGGTTGCTGTGAGCTGTGATGCCACGACACTCTACCCAGGGTGATAGCTTGAGGCTCTGTCTCAAAAAAATAAAATAAATAAATAAAATACAAATAAATTAAAGCAACAAAAAGATGCATTTTGGGCTCGGCGCCTATAGCTCAAGTGACTAAGGTGCCAGCCACATACACCTAAGGTGGCAGGTTCAAATCCAGCCCAGCGCCGCCAAACAACAATGACGGCTGCAACCAAAAAATAGCCGGGCATTGTGGCGGGCGCCTGTGGCCCCAGCTACTTGGGAAGCGGAGGCAGGAGACTTGCTTGAGCCCAGGAGTTGGAGGTTGCTGTGAGTTGTGATGCCACAGCACTCTACCCAGGGGGACAGCTTGAGGCTCTGTCTCAAAAAAAAGAAAGAGATGCATGTTTGATAAGCATGATGTTCAAACATTCTTTTTATTTAAGTAGTAACAGTATAGCTAATGTTAACCTAAACTGAGAAAAATAATCAACATCCTGCTGCCTAGAGATAGCAAGATAATTTTAGAAGTTGTGGAACTTGAAAATTCAAGAATGGCATCTTGTCTTGAGAAAGCTGAAATCAACATGATTTTTTTCCTTAAAAAGAAAAAGAAAAGAAAAATCTTATTCCTAAAGAAGGTATCCCCATAGAGTGAGAAGCACAAAATTAGGAGATTAATTATTTGACTTTCAGGAATTAGGAATTTTGCATCCTGACTTTGCCACTTCCTAATTGTATGAACCTTTAAGAACTGTGTGACACTGTTCACCTTGGAGATGATCCATTCCATGGAGCCCCCTTGATAGCGGAGGAAAGTGACACCAGCATTTGCCTAAGTGAGGAGTGAAATAGCTCCCAGTCTACCAATCTTTCCATTTTAGCAAGAGGCTTTAGTCTCTATGTGGGTATTACTTTGCTCAGCTCCTCCTAATGACTGTGTCTATGAACAGGTCGAGAGAGTGGAATATAGTGCTTGATGCTTTTAATAAGGCTGGATTAAAATAAAAATCAAAGTAAGAGAATTTCATATTTCTTCAAACATCATTTATCAGTCAGACTAATGTAGCAAAAAAAACAAAACAAAACCAAAATCCGAGGAAAATTGGAAAAACCCCACAAGACCAAGGAGACCATTTCTTTCACAGCTTTGGTTAGATACTTTCATAATATTCTTTTTTGCAAGCACACTAAACAATGGAAAAACTGTCTCATAAAGCCTATTAAGGCTTTTCTGTTCTGGCTTCACTTATTTTTGCTATATTTGAGGTATCAGGGCTTGGTTGAGTTAGAGGTAGAATTCATGGGTGAAAATGTGTTAACTTGCCCAGATTATCGGGTTTGGTTTCCTCTTCAAGTTTAACATTTTAAGAGAGAGAAAATCTCCATGATGGAAGAGATAAGTGGTATAAAGCAGATTAGTTAAATAATTATTATCAAAAGTCATCACTAAGAAATAGGAACATTTATCACATGCTTATGATGTGCTAAACTCTTTATGTTTAATTCAATTTGACACCTATCATCTCTGCCAGAGTAAACTTCCAACAAGGAGACCTGCTAGAGTCTGAGTCAGTAGCAAGAAAGCAGGGCTCACTTCAGAGCAGATATGGACAATGCTGTGGGCAGGAGCTCACCCCAAGGACTCCACGGGCCCTCTCATAGCTCCCGCAGAACCGTCCCGACGCACAGCCCAAAGGTAACTGGTACCTAGGTGAATCTGAGAATTCTTGAAATTCATTCCCACTGTAGAACACAAAAACCCCAAAGGTAAGTGGGAAAAATGTTCCCAACCTTCCCTCTTGGGATCTCCTTCCTCCTGTTTAGGCCAAGAGCAGAAAATCAAGGCGTCCCCAGCAGGTGAAGTTTAGAGCAGACTGGAAAGCCAAAACAACTGCCCTAGCAGAACACCAACCAGACTACCTCCTCTGCCCTCCACTAACATCCTCCAGGGTCGGCCTTGGCCATGCCCATGGACAGGCACTTTGCCATTTTAACAGGTTCACCAGGTTCACCATAAATTTAAAGTGTGTGCACACATACACACATATACACCAAGACAGAACAGAGAAAATACCTAGCACGATGGGTGGAGCATGGTAACACCTGATGGAAGTGCTCTCCTCCTCACTTCCATTCCCATGAAGGCATGTAATGAATGGCATTCAGGATACTGATATACAGTTCTTTCCTTCAGAGGGCTCTGAAGATGTGCCTTCCAGACTTTTTATTGCAATCATTCACTTCAGAACTCTGGGGATTTATAGTACATCACGTAAGTGGCAGGCAACAAGCCTGAAGCAGGGATGGTTATTCAGTGAATGAGAAGCCACTATCAGGAGAAAGGTTACAAACTCTGGATCGGTTATTGCTACTATTGGAAATGTTAAAATCTGAAAAGGTTCCTAAGGGCCATTTCTTCTTGAATCTAAAATAAAAGTGGAGGCTTTATTTAAGTAAGCTGCAGGCTCTGCCCAATAGTTCACCGAGGTTATATTTCAGTTTCAGTGCAGAACTGACAAGGAAATGACCATCTGCTTTCCACAAACAAAAATATCCTTTGGGTGTTTAGCGAACTAAAGGAAACTGTACCTCATGTTTTGTCTGTCTCTTTTTAATCAAAACCCTAAAATCACTATAGGAAAACCACAACAGAACAGTATACAATATCAAGTCATAACAATGATTATTAAATATTACCTGTTATGTACATACAGATGAAAATACACCAAAATTAACCTCTACCTAGGCAAGATCAACTCGTAAACAAAATGATCAATGCACAGTAACGCAAAAGGGAACATCACACCTTAAGGCAGCATTGGTCGAGTGTTCTCTGGTAAAGAAGTATTACATATTTCAGCGACTAGTGAATGTTCTTAAAAAACAATTAAAATAAATACCAAAATAATATTTTGAAAAAGAAAGGGGACTGATTTTCCGACTTCTCCAAAGTGAACTGGTACTGGAAGTTTAATTGGGGATTACAAAACATACACAGGAACATGATGGCATAAAGTTGTAGAAGTTTTTCCTCAAATGTAAAGATCCCTATGAATTACTGTTATTGTTAATTAGTACTCTTTGGGCTCCTTATTCCCCTACTGTTGCATTCAGAGTAGTAATCAGGAAATTCTGCTCATGTTTAAATAATTCTGCAATCAGGTTGAATTTTACCTGAGTGAAATGGTTTCAAATTGCATTAATAATCTACATTAGGCTCTGACTTTACAACTACATTTTTAATGCCGGGTTTGCTTACCTGGTAGGTCCCCTAAATTATCATGTTGCAAACGTTGGTGCCAACCTAAAATGATGGCATCTACTGTGGCTGAAAAAGTCAGGCTTTGACAAGAATATTTCAAAGCTCTTTAATAAACACGTTTTGGGATTTGTTTTCTTTGCAGTTTATTTTGTTGGATTTTCTTGGTGAAGCCTGACCATTACCTTTAGTTGTTTTAATAGATCCAGTGTTACCTATTGACAGAACTATGACATTAAAAACAATAAAAACAATGGTTAAATGAAAAGAGCTCTCATGTGGTGCTGAGAAATAAAATGTAGGCACTTCTGCTTCAGGAGGTTTTCACATTTTGAATCACAGATGGCTCTTCCAAGCCATTTTCCTTCCCTGCTGGAAATTCCCTCATATTACAAACCAGCTAGTCACAGGAAACCTTGTTCTCACAAACACCCTTCTGGTGCATTCATCTTTTTCACAAAATTGTCTCCACTGACAGTCGAGACGGAGTCGCTTCCACTGCGGACCTCCCCTCCAGTGAGGCTGTTTGCTCTGCAGAACCATGTTACCCATCAGCAAAATATAAAGGAGTGTCAAGTGCAATTCTGCTCCTGGAAACTGTTAACACGTCTGCCTCTCTCTTTCTAGTTCATTACTGTGAGTGTAATTCAACAAAGTGTAATTCTAACACTCTAAAGCTACTGGGCTACTGGGATTTTTTTTTTTTTTTAATGTCTAAACAGTTTCCTTTTTTCTTTTCTTTTCTTTCCTTTCTTGAGAAAACCTGTGCTAAAAAGGCACTAGATAAAATGAATTTCCTCACTCTTGTATGTAGCAATTATACATTGTGTTAAATTCTAAAAGTTAACAAAGGTGACACACATTTGGATAAAACATCTGAATTATTCAGACTCATCTACTTAAAAAACAAACCCAAGTCCAGGGATTAGCAGGCCACACTGATGGAGACCAGCCTGATAGACGTCATGCCTGGTCAGCCCCCGCCTCCTCAGAGCACTGGTGACGCTGACCCTGGCCACCTAGGGGGGCTCTGGCCTAGGAGGGTGCACGGGGCAAGGGCTGCCCCAGGCTGGGCTCACTGGCAGCAGCTGTGAGAGCCCAGCCTCCTGGAGACCTGAGTAAACGAGACGAAGGTGAAGTTCTCACAGTTTTCCAGCTTGACCTTCTTGGCTAAGTTTGGGACAATTCCCCGAAGAGATCGCAGCCCCATCCTCTGTTCCTCGTACCACACACTGCCCATGTCTGCGGCCTCCTTTCTGGCAGTAAGGTAGAAGGGGGACCGGGCCTCCATCTGGGTGGGCGGCCGGTGGATGTACATGTACTTGTAGAGGAGGCAGTAAGGGCACTGTTTGTGCCCCCTGGAGTGCTCGTGGTAGATCTTGCCGTGACACACTCTGGTGGAACCACTCCGACTCTCCCGCTTGACGCTGTCTGTCCGGGCGAAGTAGGGCTGGTTCTGTGGGTCTTTGAGCAGCTCGATGTCACCATACATCAGATCGGCATGCTCCTGCAGCGTCCGCATGTTCAGGTACTGGCTGTTGTACTTGACCACGGTGGACAGGAGCGTGATAGGGCTGTCGTCCCCTAGACACCCCGCCTGCCACATCTCCTCCTCGTCAGACAGGGAGAAGTAGACGATGTTGCGAGAACGGGCCCCTGACATGCCTGCCTTACTCAGCACCCACAGCTTCTCCTTGAGTTTCTTGGTGGAAGAGCTGAAGGTGCTGCTGGTGATGGAGAAGCCCACACCTGCATTCTTCAGGATGCGGTCCAGGCCTCGGCGGATGGCATGCAGTGAGGTGGCCAGGAAGTCTGAGCCGTCACTCTTCTTAACGGTGACATAAAAGTTCTCGAGGAGCTCGTTCAACTTCACTGCAGGGATCTCAAATGAGACAAACACTGAGGTTACACACTGGAGGACACCCACACAGCCAGTACCCTCCTTCCTTCTCCTATCCTCACCAGGGGCTGCCTTGTGGACAAGACACGGTGTGGCCTCTAAAGGGTCGACCCCTTAGCATGACACAGTGGAAACAAGAGAGAACTTCAAGCTGGAAGATCTTCTACACTTGGATCCACCACTCAAACCTCTGCTTCCATTCACAAAACAGGAATAATGAACTCTCAAAGGATTGCTGTAATGCTTAACGTAGTGGACCATGGGAAGGTTTGCAAATAGTAACAAACACGCACACTGTGTGTCTGCAAATACATATATAACTTTTAATTAACCTTTTTTTTGTCTTTCGTAATTTTCATTATTCCTTTCTAGAAGGCCCTTTTTCTTTTCTTTGCTTGCGAATCATTTGCTCGCCTTCCTTCCAATAAAATTCAACCATCCTCTGTAAAGGATTCCTAAACTAATCAAACTCTGAATCACTTCGGCATTAGTTTCCTCGACACCTGCAGGCTGTTCGGTCCTGGCGTTACTACACATAGTGCTCCGGGGAAAGATGTCTCCTCCACTGAACAGAGCAAGTTAATGCTCCTTGATTTGCCACTTGCATTTATCGGAATAGGTCCTGAAATATATCTCTGGCTTAATGACCCACAGGTCTTCAATATCAGTTATTTGTTAAAGAGAAATCACACACTTACTGACTACACTGACAGGGAGAGCACCTTGTTTGGGACGGTAGAAGAGAAGGAAGCTTGGCTAGTAAGAAGGCTTTATTTTCAAGATGGAGAGCAAACCAGACCTTGCTCATAGTGTATTCATGCTGAATGTACTCATAATATTTTAGGACAAGAAGAAAATCTCAGCAAAAAAATTCTTCAGTGAGTAGAAACTGAACAGGTTAACATTCATTCTTCTAATATCCCCAAGTCAAAGAGAAAGAATTCAAGATTAAGAATTAACAACAAAAAAAGAATTAACCAAAAGCCACCTATTGGGTACAGTGTAGGGGCATACAGCAAGCACACTTTCTGGGTAAAGGACTCAACTACAACTCAGACTTTGGACTTTACCTTACAAATGTAACTAATCACATATATCCTTATATTAACCCCGAATTAAAAAAAAATTAACAAAAGAGGAAACATTACATATCTCATCTATTATATGAGATACTGTGGCCAGGCATGGTGTCTCACGCCTATAATCCTAGGACTTTTGGAGGCTGAGGTGGGTGGATTGCCTGAGCTCACAGGTTTGAGAACAGCATGAGCAAGTGTGAGACCACTGTCTCTATAATTAGCCTGGCATTGTGGCAAGTGCCTGTAGTCCCAACTACTCGGAAGACTGATGCAAGAGAATCACTTGGGCCCAAGAGTTTGAGGTTGCTGTGAGCAATGACGCCACAGCACTCTACTGAGAGCAATAAAGTGATACTCTGTCTCAAAGAAACAAAAACAAAATGCATGAGATACTGCAAAATATACAGAGGATGCCAAAAAATGTATGCACATTTTAAGATATGTTATCTATGTACTACTTTTTGAAGTTGAATTGGAGGTACCTTTACTGGTCAAGTGTACCTAGACATGCTACACACATCCATTTTACATCCAATTCATACATTTTTGGGGAATGTGTATAAATATTTTTTGCACCCCTAGTATTTTAATATCATAGTTTTGAATGACTTTGTTAGAAAACTTTATTCAGAATAAGCAAACCAATTATTAAACTCAAAAAGCTAGAAAAAGCAAATCAAACTAAAAAATAATAGACTGAATCAATACAAATGTCAATTAATAGGCTACAAAAGATATAAATTGGAGTAGATAAAAATAAGAATATGTAATCTTGGGTGGTGCCTGTGGCTCAAAAAGGTAGGGCGCCGGCCCCATATGCTGGATTCAAACCCAGCCCCGGCCAAAAA
>NW_003852409.1:16022061-16059835 GCF_000181295.1 Otolemur garnettii | reverse complement strand
GGCTATTTTTTGGTAGTAGTTGTCATTGTTGTTCGGCAGGCCTGGGCTGGATTCGAACCTGCCAGCTTTGATGTATGTGGCTGGTGCCTTAGCTGGTTGAGCTATAGGCGCCGAGCCTTGGTACTGTTTAAAGTGAAGGCATGACTCTGACACATGTAAGTTCCAGTTCACCTTACAAAACAGGGAATGCCTATTATTATCAAGTCAAATTCAGAATGGCAGTACGACAATATTGCATCAAAACAAGTGGGGATTATTGTACAATATAAAAATAATTCAATCTTAATACATATTTTTATATAACTGACATTCATTCATTAAGAAGAAAAGCAATATGAACTTGATACTAAAGAAGTATTTGAAAAAGTGATAGCCATTTAAAATTTTTAAAAATATAAATTAAGTTTAGATCAGAAGGAAAAAAGATCTTAACATGATGAAGAGTATTTGCATAGGCAAAAACTATAAAAATTATACTCACAATGAAAACATTTGACTCTTTCTTATAAAAGGGTAAGCATACTGAATATTATTGTTATTATATATAACACTGTTCTGGAGGGTACAGCCAACCACATAAGAAAAGGAAATTATTATGTATACACACTGGTACATATGTATATAATAGGAAAAGAAAAAGACAAAATAGGATTATTTTCTGATAACCTAATTGTTGGTCTAGAAAACGCTAAGAAATTCAGACAAAAAGCTATCAGAAGGAGTAGATTGTATACAAAACATAAGAACAACTTTCTTAAATGGCCAGCAATAATCAGTTAAAATAATTTCCTAATAACCATTATACTCAAACTCAGCTGATGTTGGATTTTTAGGTTGTCACTTGCAACTCTCCACTCGCAGGTATTAGCCTCTCCTTTTATTAGCGGGGACTTCTTTGATTGCAAGAGAGAGACTAAACTTGAACAAGCGTAGGCAGAGAGCGATGTCAGACACAGTGGGCTTCAAGGCCATCAGGACGCTCTCTATTTCTCATCTCTGCTTCTGTGTGCAGAATGGCTTTCTTCATACAGCTGCAGACACAGTTACCTAGCACTCCCAAGGTTCAGGTTTTTAGCAAGAAACTAACTCTCATTTTCAGTAAAAAATAAAAAAATCCAAAAGAGGGATTCTGATTGGCCTATTCCTAATTCAAACAACTCATCATCTTATTACTGTGTGATTTCTGAAATAACCATGTGGATTGCAGGAGAGGAACTAGTTCTAAATAAGGGATGCTGAGGAGAAAATCTTATTTTTTTTTTACTTCAGTGTCTTAATCAAAAACAAAACAAAAAAACAAACATCTGGCAGCTTCCTGTTGCCCTTGGGATACATTCTAAACTGTCTACCTTGTGTATAAGTCTTCACAATCTGCTTCTACTCTGTGGCAGACCATTTGCAAAGAGAGCTCCATCAATTCCCTTCCCTGTACACACAACCCCTTGGCAAGGTGACTTTGCTGCTTCTCCCGTCAAGAAGTGGAATCTATTTCTCTACCCCTTGAAACAGGCCTGGCCACATGACTAACATAATATGGCAGAAGTGACAATGTGTGAATTCCAAGCTTAGGCCTCAGAGGAGTTCTGTTGTCATATTACAGGTTCTGCCTAGTCTGAGTGCATCACGTTGCCATGTGGGGAAGCCCAAATTACCTCCCATCTAATACCCAGATGACTGCACCCATGTGAGTCCCTCAAGTGAGGCCAATAGAGGAAATACTCAGTTGAGCTCAGCCCAAAATGCTAACACATCAAATTATGAGAAAATAAAATGACTGTTGCTTTAAGTTACTAAGTTTTTTGGATAGGTTTTTTTTTTTTTTTATTAAATCATAGCTGTGTACATTAATGCAGTCATGGGGTATAGTGTGCTGGTTCTATATACAATCTGAAATATTTTCATCCAACTGGTTAACATAGCCTTCATGTCATTTTCTTAGTTATTGTGTTAAGACATTTATGTTCTACATTTAGAAAGATTCACATGTACCCTTATAAGATGAACCATAGGCGTGATTCCACCAATCACCCTCCCTCCACCCATCTTCCCCCCTCCCCTCCCCTCCCTCTGCCCTTTCCCCGTATTCCTGGGCTATAATTGAGTTATAGTTTTCATATGAAAGCTATAAATTAATTTCAAAGTAGGGCTGAGTACATTGGATATTTTTTCTTTTTTGGATAGTTTGTTATGCAGCAATAGATAACTGGTCCACACCCTATTTCTCTAGCTTGGTCTTCTGTTCTCTTTGTCGTCTATTTTCCTGCCTCATTGAACTGTCTGGCATTCCCCAAAACCACAAGGCCCTTTCATGCTTCTAAGTCTTTGTACTTGCTAATTTCTCTGTCTAGAATGCTTTTCTTCTTCTCTATTTGAAAAGTCTCTATTCACTCTTCCAAAATTAGCTCAAATGCTGTTTTCGTTCTTTTTTTTTTGCAGTTTTTGGCCAGGGCTGGATTTGAACCCACCTGCTCTGGTATATGGGGCTGGTGCCCTAATCCTTTGAGCCACAGGCACCACCTCAAATTCTTTTTTCTATATAATAGCTTTTCCAGCTCCCCTAAGCAAAGTTACTCTTTTACTTGGAGTCCCATGGCACTTAGTTTAAATTTTTATTATGGTCCTTTCCATGTTGTATAGCCTGTTATGTATTTATATATCTATCTCTCAAAAGGGGACTGAAAGTTCCTTGAAAGCAAGAACTATATCTCATTCACGATGGGGTCTTCAACACACACCAGAAGGCCAGAAACATAACTGGCACCCAATGCACCGACAACTCTGGGTTAAATCAGTGAATTAACCTTGGTATCAGGAGAACCAAGCTGACTTAGGATACAGAACATTTTTTCTTGACTTCCACAGAATATCACGAGTTTCAAAGTAAAAACACCACAGAAAGCAATTCCTAGAGAAATGTCAAGTCACAAAATTTATACTGTCTGCACCCAGGGAACAGTTCATTCTCACCATGTTGGCTGCATCTTGTTTTCTTAGGCCTAGCTGTGGCTGGTGATTATTCCTCTAAGTTACCACGGTCATTAGGGAGTTAAGAAGATAATTGCAAGAAACCATTTTCCTTCTTTAATGACTCTGAATTGATTTACCACATCAAAATTCACCAAGGATTAGAAACTTGGCTTCCTTGATATAAAAAATGACCAAAGAGAAGTAAGGGATTGGTTATGGGACTGATGGGTGGGAAAGAATAAAAGAAGAAAACTGACTTGCCGGGCAAATTCCAAAGCTCTGGAACTACGTATCAATCCTTGACACTTTCAAGAGACAGGGTGTAAGACAAGTATTAATAGAACCAAGAATTGCTTTTTTTGAGAAACACCTCTAACTCTTCTTTGTAATAATCTTGGCTGGGGGGATGGAGAAAGTGGAGAAAATGGGTATGAACTGCAAGTGGTTGTATACTTTTCTTAAAAACAAATGAATCTTGAAGTAACCATTGCTGACAACAAAAAAATTTGCACTTACCAAATTTTACTTAATTTAGAAAGGTATGAATAGAGATGCCCCATTTTTTTAGTGATTGAGTCTAAGGCAGTAAGAAAGCAAACTGGAAGGATACGGATCAGGGATGAGTAGGGGACACTTCTGATAACTTGTGGGGAAAACACTATATCCAACACACAGCGGTCACAAAGTGAGGCCGGTGTGCACTTATTCACAGAGTGAGGCCGGCATGCACACTAGGCTCATTCAGATGATACGTGAAGTCTGACTCGACTCCTTGCTTTCTCCCTTGAGCAAGCAACTAAATTTGGGGCTTGCCAGATGCCAAACCATAATCAGGCACTGGTACTTGCCAGTTCTATCTATCTCTAAAGACACACCTAGAACTAACTAATATTATCTTGTAGGGAAACCAAGAGAGTCAAATTAAAGAGTATGGGCACCTGATGCCATTTCTTCTCTTCATTAATGTTGGCTAATTCTCTAAGATATTTTCTTCTTTCTTAAGAGATATTTAATCCGGGAGGATCATGTAAAATGGACTGCAGAGGACTGAGACATTTCTTTTTCCTTAGCCATTATTCTTCTAGGTCACACAGGGGCCAACTAAGAAATATTAATACCCAGAAGCGGGGGAAAGGGACGCTCTACTGGAAAGCTGAGCAATTTTCACCACCTGGGATGGGGACGTTACCTAAATGATGGAGGGTGTGGAGAAACAAGGGTCTTTTCATAGACTCCTGCATGGGAATATACAGGTTCACAGTACAGACAGCTGCCACAGTGTGTTAGAGAATCTGGAAGACAAGACTTAAAGCTAGTGGCCATGAAGAAATGGTGGGAGTCGGAGAACAGGTGAATCTTAAAATTACTATTGACATACTATAATCATTTAAAATTATTATTTATAAGGAAATAACGACCTTTTTATTGATTTATTTGGGTTTTTAAATTGTAGTAAAATATACATAACAAAATATTTATTATTTCTTAAATTTCTGTTTTATTTATTTTTTCTTTGAGACAGTCTCACTCTGTCACCCTGGGTAGAGTACTGTTATGTCATCATAGCTCACAGCAACCTCAAACTCTTAGGCTTGAGCGATCCTCTTGCCTCAGCCTCCCGAGTAGCTGGGACTACAGGCATCCATCACTATGCCTGGCTAGTTTTTCTATTTTTAGTAAAGACGGGGTCTCACTCTTACTCAGGCTTGTCTAGAACTCCTGAGCTCAAGCAATCTGTCCACTTCAAAATATTTAATTTTTCTTTTTTGTAGAGATAGGGCCTATGTTCCCAGGCTGGCCATAAACTTCCTGGCCTCAGGCAATTCTTCTGCTATAAACCATTTTTAGGCATACAGTTCAGTGGCATTAATTGCACTCACAAAGTTGTAAATCACCACAACTCATTTCCAGAACTATTTTTATCATCCCAAACAGAAACTCTATACCAATTAAATAATATCTCATTTCCTCTTTGCCCAAGGCTAGTAACCTCTACTGTACTTTCTGTGTCTATGAACTTGCCTGTTCTAGGTACCTCGCATAAGTGAATAACACATGCCTCTTCTGTTGTGTCTGTATTTGTCCTTTTGTGTTTGACTTACTTCACTTAGCGTAACACTTTCAAAGTCCATCCAGGTTGTAGCATGGATCAGTACTTTCTTTTTATTGCTGAATAACATTCCATTGTATGGATACGCTAGATTTTGTTTATCCATTCACCTACTAATGCATGTGGGTGGTTTTCACATTTTGGCTATTGTGAATAATGCTACAGTAAATATCTGTGTACAAGTTTTTGTATGAACATATGTTTTCCATCCTCTTGGGTATATATGTCTAGGTGTGGAATTACTGGGTTATATAGTAACTCCAGGTTTAACTTCGGGGGGAATGGCAAGATTGTTTCCAAAGTAGCTGCATCATTTTACATTCCCACCAGAAGAATATGAGAGTTCCAATTCTTTCACACCTTAACTAACACTTGTTATTTCTTCTTAAAAAAAATTCTAGCCATCAAATTAGATATGTAGTGGAATTTCATGTGGTCTTGATTTGCATTTCCCTGATGTCTAATAATACTGAGCATCTTGTCAAGTGCTCATTGGCCATATGTCTATCTTCTTGGGAGAAATGTCTATTCAGATCATTTGCCCATTTAAAAAACAGGCTATTTGACTTTTTGCTGTAAAGTATCATAATTCTTTTTTTTTTTTTTTTTTGAGACAGAGTGTCAAGCTGTCACCCTGGGTAGAGTGCGGCATTACAGCTCACAGCAACCTCCAAACTCCTAGGCTCAAGCAATTCTCTTGCCTCAGCCTCCCAAGTAGCTGGGACTACAGATGCCCGCCACAACGCCCAGATATTTTTGGTTGTAGTTGTCATTGTTGTTTGGCGGCCCGGGCTGGATTTGAACCTGCCAACTCCAGTGTATGCAGCTGGCGCCCTACCCGCTTAAGCTGCAGGCACTGAGCCAAGTTTTCATAATTCTTTATTTATTTAGATACAAGTCCTTTATAAGATACAAGATTTATAAATACTTTCTCCTATTCAGTGAGTCGCCTTTCACTTTCTTGAAAGTGGTATCTTTTGAAGCACATGTTTTTAATTTTAAGGAATTCCGGTTTATCTGTTTTTTCTTGGGTTGCTTGTACAATTGCTGTCATATCTGAGAAACCTTGTCTAATTCAAGGTCATGAAGATTTACCTCTATGTTTTCTTCTAAGAATTTCATAGCTTTAGCTCTTTTAAGTTTAGGTTTTTGATCTATTTGAGTTAATTTGTATATATGGTTTGAGGTAGGGGTCCAACTGGACATCTAATGCAGTCTTTTGCATTAGATATCCAGTTATCCCTGCACCATTTATCAAAAAGTGATTCTTTTCTATTGAGTTATTTTGCTTCCTTCTTGAAATCAACTGACTGTAAATGTCAGGGTTTGTTTCTGGATTCTTAATGCTATTCTACTGATCTGTTACGTATGATGCCAATGGAACACAATCTTGCTTTCTGTAGTAAGTTTTGAAATTAGGAAGTGTGAGTTTTCCAACTTTGTTTTTCCTTCTCAAGATTGTTTTGGCAAGTTTGGGTCACTTATATTTCTGTATGAATTTTAGAATCAACTTCCTATTTCTGCAAAAAACAGTTGAGATTTTGATAGGGATTACACTGAATCTATAAATAATTTGGCTGATTACTGCCATTTCGATACTAAATTTTCTAATTCATGAACACAGGTTGTCTTTATATTTATTTATGTCTATTTTTTTCAAATATTGTTTTGTAGTTTGCAGTGAATAATCTGGAATTTTTCTGTTAAATAGAATTCTTTTCTTAATTTTATTTTTGGTTTGCTGATTGTTGATTCTTTTTTTTTTTTTTTTTTGAGAGAGACTCTTACTTTGTTGCCCTTGGTAGAGTGCAGTAGCTCACAGCAACCTCAAACTCCAGGACTTAAGTGATTCTGTTGCCTCAGCCTCCCATGTAGCTGGGACTACAGGTGACTGCCACAACATAGGGCTAGTTTCAGAGATTGGGGTCTCGCCCTTGCTCAGGCTGGTCTCGAACCTGCGAACTCAGGCAATCCACCCGTCTTGGCCTCCTAGAGTGCTAGGACTGCAGGCATGAGCCACCATGCCTGGCCCGATCACTGATTTTTGTATATTGATCTCACATCCTGCAACCCTGCTGAACTAGTTTATTATTTCAAATTGCTTTCTAATGGTTTCTTTAGAATTTTCTATAAATATGATCATAAGAAGATAGTTTACTTCTTCTTTTTAATTCTGGAAGGCTATTTCACTTTACTGCCTAACTGAACAGGTCTTGGCTTGAGCCTCCAGTATAATGTTCAATAGAAACAGCAAGAGCAGACATCCTTGGATGGGATGAGAGTAGAGTTCAGTCTAGGGGCTAATTATTCTCCATACCTAATATGACCTTTCTGAGTACTCTCCTCATTCTCAATGAATCCTGAGGTTTTTCCACCTGGCTGGTAAAAATGGCGCTTTCTTTGCAACCTCAGGTAGCTTCTTCACCTGCATATGCTGCTCAGTACTTACCTGAATATTTGAGAGGGACTGTCTTCAGGTCTGGGGGCGGGGGATGGGAGGGTTCTTTGGCTCTCTGCCTTTGAGTATTCTGTTAGGACTACTCTAGCCATCTTGGTCTCTCTGGACTCTCAGAAGGTCTGCGGGACTCTGCTGGATTCTCCCTCCCCACACCACAGATCTGTTAACTCTCTCAAGAAAGCAAGCTGGGGCACCTTCTTTTTTCTTCCTGTCTCTCAAAGATCACAATCCTTCTGTGCTTATTATACGGAGCTTTGCAAAATACTGTTTTATATTTTTTGTCTATTTTTTTATTGTTTCAGAAATAAGGGTAAATCCAGCCCTCCAAATTGGCTAGAAGTGAAAGACTTACCTAATTATTCTCCTATGTAGGGGTCACATGTTCCCAAGTCTAGTAATATTTGATCAGATGCCAAAAATTATGAAATTTACATTGCTGAATTGTGGATTTGGGCATTTTTTCAGTGAATGTTAATTTCTTTCTAGTGTATTTATATCCTCAGCCTCCCCAAACTCTGATTGCTGTGTCCCCACAACTCTGAGATTGCCAGGCTCTGTTCAGATTCCCTTCCCTTGACTGCACTTCAGAATTTGCCTCCAGGCAGGAAGCCTGAGGGAGGACAGCACTCTTTTCATTTGTTTCCTCTGTCTCAGGGATCACATCCTGTGCTGCCTGTTCTATCATATATGATTTCACATATTGTATTCAGCCTCCTAGCTGTTAAAGCAGGAGGGTAATTCTGGACCCTTTTATTCTCTTATAGCCTGAAGGATGAATGTCAATTTATTTTCAAATCTGCTGGATCATTTTCATTAGCATATTATTTACTTTTATGATTTCTTCTATTTGTATAAAAATGCCATACATTGGGGGCTGGGCATGGTGGCTCACACCTGTAATCCTAGCACTCTGGGAGGCTGAGGTGGGCGGATTGCTTGAACTCATGAGTTGGAGACCAGCTTGAGCAAGAGCAAGATGCCATCGCTACTAAAAATAGAAAAACTAACTGGGCATTGAGGTGGGCACCTATAGTTCCAGCTACTCAGGAGGCTGAGGCAAGAGGATTGCTCAAGCCCAAGAGTTTGATGTTGCCATTAGCTATGTCCCATGGCACTCTATCTAGGGTGACAAAGTGACTCTTGTCTAAATAAATAAATAAATTAAATAAGTCATACATGGCTTATTACCTACTATTCAATCTACTATCTAAAGTCCTTGGTGTCTAAATCTGTCTTTTGTTGTTTTTATTCATTCTCACTCATGGTAGGCTATTTCCTTGAGTGGTGGTGGTGGTTGTTTTTAATGAGCACATATTTAGTTTATCTTAATCTGAAACTAAACCTGAGCGCTTATATTTTGGATGGTTCCCTTAACAATTATTAGCATATGACTCTGGCAGGATCCAGGGTCTGTTACTGACCTGGATCTTTAGAATCCTTTCAGGTCTTTTCCTTAATCAAGGATTCTTTAGTTCATCTACCTGTCCTCTTCCCCTCTGTAATAATGTTATCTACACAGACCCTCAGGGAGAACCCTGCTTTTCACCTGTGCTTACTGTTCACTGCTCCAGTTTTACCTCTACTTTATTGGGGAGGGGGGAGAACACATACAGCAGAAAGGCCTTCACACTACCCAGGGCACCATGCCACTGGAAGTGGAAACCTGGGTTTCTTATTTTATCCTCCTGTTGGTCTCCTAAACATGTCGCTCAAACTCCAAGACCTCATCTGTCCTTGGGCTTCAACTATGACCTCTATTTTCAAAACAGTTCCATATATATTTCCAGCTTTATTATTTCTACCATGTTTAAAATCTCACATTCTCAACTGCTTATTGGAACATCTAGATATCTGATTTAGCCTCAATATGGCAAAACAAAATACAGAATCTTTCCACGTGTCTAAAATTATTTTGCTTCCATTCACAAACTTTAAACACCTCAACTCGGAAGGAATCTTAAAAGCTTATTTTAAAAATGGAGAAACTGAGAACCAAGGATTTTTTTTTTTTGAGACAGAGTTTTAAGCTGTTACCCTGGGTAAAGTGTTGTGGCGTCGTAGCTCACAGCAACCTCCAACTCTTGGACTCAAGAGATCCTCTTGCCTCGGTTTTTCTATTTTTAGAAGACACTGGGCGTCACTTTTTGCTCAGGCTGGTCTCAAACACATAAGCTCAAGCAATCCACTTGCCTCGGCCTCCTAGAGTGCTAGGATTGCAGGTGTGAGCCATGGCACTCAGCCAGGACCAAGCATGTTAAATAACCTTTTGCTCATCACTTCCAGTTAACTTCTCCAGAGTACCTCTTTATGTCCCTTCCTGCTCAAAAAACCTCAGTGGTTGCACTTTTGTCTAGCTTGTTTTTGTTTTTTTTTTGCAAGTTTTTGGCCCGGGCTGCATTTGAACCCACCACCTCCAACATATGGGGCCAGTGCCCTACTCCTTTGAGCCACAGGCGCCGCCCCTTGTCTAGCTCTTTAGATGTTTGTGGATCTTAGGGTCAGAGTAATTCCCCCTATGGCAATAGTTGCCTCCCACCCCCACTGCAATAATCCTTTCAAGTAAAGTTTCTTGCTAGCAAAACAATACATTTCAGTGAATTCTCAGTGTTCACCAGATTTTAGCTTTGACCTTGTTTTTCTAGTCTGCTGTATCTATGTATGACTCCTCTTCTGCAGGTTAAGATTTGCCTCAGATTTTACTCTTCCTTCCATCACTCAGCCTAGAAGACTCCGGTCCTCATCTAATTCTACTAAAATCCTACTTCTTTCTCAAAATGTAGCTGAAATAGCAATTCTCTCTCTAGTTTCACCACACTGAAGTTAATTTATCCAACTGAACTTTCCAGACAGTTCTGTACTATGAATTCCTAAAACACGTGTATTAAATTCTGTTTTGTACTATAAATATTTTTCTATTTTATGTCCTTTTAAAAGTTTTCCCAGGCAGAAAGTAACTATTCTGTGTTCTCTATAATTCTAAGAGCAGTGCCTGGGACTTTGAAGCCCAATGAAGTTGGCTGAAAAAGTAGTAAACTCAAAAGTCCCTTACCTTGGTGATGTCCGTGTGATCTTTGAGCCCGTTGGTCATGCACCAATATCGCCACACATTCAGGGCATACCGGGTGGCTTTGGTAGTATTTGGGCTTACTGCACTGGTACACAGATCATTCAAGTCATCATTAATATTAAATACAGGAAATTTGTTGAGCTTAGTAGAATAAGCTAGAAACAAAAACAATAAAAGCATTAAAATAATTTGCCATGCTCTTCTTTAGAGAATTATATCTTGGGATCATATTAATAAACAGAGAGCTCCTAAAAGATAACACTTTAAAAAATAATTTTTTTCAGGTATACATATATTAGAATAAATGAAGCAGGGAACGATGTTGGTAGCATGGAATCAAGGCAGTAACCTTGCATTTAATCTCAACTATTTCACTATATATATTAACTTATGCACTAATGTAGGCATTTTAATAATAGAAAAAAATGAATGCTAAAAAACAAAAAAAATGTTCTTTCTAAAATTTTCACTGGAAAAAATAGCATTTCTATAATAACCGCAATAAAAAGAGAAAAGGAAAGAAGGAAGAAAGGAAGGAAAGAAAGAAAAATTACATACACATCCTTAGCACCTGAAGTGCTACCATTTCATTGTAACATTCTGTCTCAAATGTCTTGGGTGTCATCGTGGGAAGCCTTAAATGAAATGGTGTTGGCATGTTTCTTCAATTCTTTTCACAAATCAATAAAGAGAGAGAGATTTAAACCCTGAGTCCAAAACCCATCAACTAGCTTCAAATTAGAAGGGGAAGGCTGAATGAGAGAAAAATTAGGGAAAGAAGGAGGAATACTCCAGAGGGGCTCCCATCTTCTCAGAGGAGAGGGAAGGTATTTTAAACTGCCAAAACTACTTCGGATAAACATTGGTCTTCTTCAATACGTTTACTTTAAGTGTTGGTTGCCAAAGAGATAACCTAGTCCCTAACCGTTAGCTGTCCTTTCTTTACACCTGATGATTTGCTAAAACCAGGCTTAACCTGTTCAAATTGAAAAGGAGAGTCAAGGCAGGCAGGCCACCTCAAAATGAAAACAATGCCAACCTCTACTTTGCCTAATAGTTCTGACCCTGTCTGGAAGGTTTCTATCTTTAGACAAAGCTCTCATGACTAGTTCTGGGAGAAACAGCACAATGAAAAGTTAAGGCAGTTACCAGGGCAATGAGCAAATGGGTTTCGCTCTACCTAACTCGCAGCCCCTTTCACTGCTCACACTAAAGAGCTTCTCTCTACCCGGCCACGTCTCCTTCTGTCCCCAGGATACACCTGCACGCAGGACATCCACACCACATCTTCCCACACAGAGCTTAATAATATCCACGTAGTCTTAGTGTCAAACAAAATAGTCTTTTTTTTTTTTTCCAATTCCAATTTTGATTTCAATTCCAAACTTACGTCTACTGAGCTTTTCTCCATCCTAACCCCACTCCCTTGTTCCCTCCTTCAGTATGCGCCTCGCATTTGCTTTACTATTTTTTAAGTGTGTTCTACTTGGGTCCAGACCTCTGCAATTGGTGTGCATGTGCCTTAACACTGTATCTTCACCCTGTAAGTCTTGATCCTGCTCAGAACTGCAGAATGCACAATCTGCTTTAATAAATGCAGGCGAGGAATAAACAGTGCAGAAACTCCTGGAGGCACCGGTGTCACGTAGGTATAGTCCCCTCACCAACCCCATCGCCCTAGGTAACTCCTATTATTTGTAGGACTTACTTATTATTAATCAAAGGATTCTAGTATATAATTTATACACTATATATATTATACTATATACTTAGTACTAACTGAATGTCTACTAAATGCCAAGAGGTTTCACCTAAATTACCTATAACCTGTAAGTAAGCCCACTGTTATCCTTACTTTACAGACAAGGAAACTGAGCCTCATATGGTTAAATAACTTCATATACTGAGTCATCCAATATTTACCGAGATACTCTTTCTGTGCCAGGCATGACTTTTCAGTCATGGAACTGATAAGTAGAAGAACCAGTATTTAAACCTGAGTTTCAATGACTTCACTACCACAAGAGGATCAGACACTATAGATTTAAACTTCTCAGCAAAGAATACAGGTTAGATTACATCTGGAAAGGAAGTATAAGTTTGAATGTTCTATACCACTGTAGGATGACTATTAACAATGATACATTGTAGAATTTCAAATAGCTAGGAGGATACTGAATGCTCCCAACACAAAGAAATGATATACATCTGAGATGATAGATATGCAAATTACCTTGATCTGTTCCTATACACTATACCTATCAAAATATCACTATGAAACCCATAAATACATACATTATATGTTTTTTGTTTTTTTTTTTTTTGAGACAGAGTTTTATTTGTTGCCCTCAGTAGAGCACCACGGGCATCATAGCTCACAGCAACCCCAAACTCTTGGGTTCAAGTGATCCTCTTGCCTTAGCCTCCCAAGTAGCTGGGACTATAGGCACCTGTCACAACGCCCTATTTTTTAGAGACGAGCTCTTGCTCAGACTGGTGTTGAACTCCTTAGCTCAAGCAATCCACCTGCGTAGGACTCCCAGAGTGCTAGGATTATAAGCATGAGCCACCATGCCCAGCCTATGTGTTCATTTAAAAAATAAGAAAGAAGGGCGGCAATCATAGCTCAGTGAGTAGGGCGCTGGCCCAATATACCACGGGTGGCGGGTTCAAACCCGGCCCCGGCCAAACTGCAACAAAAAAAATAGCCGGGCCTTGTGGCCGGCACCTGCAGTCCCAGCTACTTGGGAGGCTGAGGCAAGAGAATCACCTAAGCCCAAGAGCTAGAGGGTGCTGTGAGCTGTGACACCACAGCACTCTACTGAGGGTGTCAAAGTAAGACTCTGTCTCTAAAAAAAAAAAAAAAAGAAAAAAGAAATAAGAAAGACTACACATAAGATCTCATCATCTCATGATTATGAAAAAGTATTGTGGTTCCTCAAAATTTACTTGGATTACCTTCAATAGGAGTAACTGTGTCTGATTTATTCAGATGACCCCTACAGTTTCACATGGATGATTACGTTTACTTATTACATTAAACAATTATAGGACCTTAAATAATTCTATTGTTCTTTCATTTTTACCATAGGACACATGCTACACATTGAAAAAGGAAACCAAGTCCTCGTCCAGCAGGGAAGCAGGTACACGATGCTTGTATGTGTACATAACGGGAAAGACACTGTGTGAAGATGATCAAGCGACATACACGGTTCCTTCCTGAGTATATTTAAGGATTAAACTACATTTACTTAATAAACTGCTTTTTAAATTTGGGGGATAGAAGCGACTGAGGAAATCTTTAGGAAACTAAAGATTGATGGAGAAACAAAAGTAAACATTTATAACTGAGTATAAAAAGCAGGAAAAAGGTGGGACCACTAAAGGACTGGAGTTATTGTTTCCACTGGAGGATGGGACGAGCTGCAAGCTCAGGGTTAGGAAAGTGGGGCACGGCAGTGTAGTCTGAGGACCACCAGGGAGGAACGGTCTCCTGCTCTCCATACAACCACTGCTGACGTTTCCCACCAGCACAGGCGCTGGCAAGTACAGTTGGGTAAGATGAGGGAGATTTGACATGGAAGGTTACCCTCCGGGCCAGAGAGAGGAAACGGGGCAATGCCTCCAGGAATTCTGGGTAGTCCCATTAGACACAGAGAAGGGAAAAAGAAAAACCGCTAAGAAAAGCAAAGAAACCCTCGAATGTAACACCCTCCCTGTGTCTACAATTCAGAGAGTTCCAATTTCCCAGCTTGTTTCTTTGGCACTCATTACAGCTGGCTTAAGTCCATTCACACAGCCCTGTGTTCAACTATTACCTACAGAAATGAGCTCTGTCCAGATGTATCAAACAGGAAACTTTAACAATCTCTAAGGAAGTCTCTATCAGCTACCAGTAATGATCAACCTCGACTTGAACTCTGAAGTGTGACTACACAAAGATCACTTGGCGATTGAGAAAACTATCAGCATGATGGTCACCAAGGTACACAAACACAGCAACTGATTCCACATTCCCTACTCCTCCCTCTGAAGATCAAGTTAATTAAGAAAACCAAAGACAAAATTTAAAACATCTCAATTGTATCATTAGAGTGATGTGAGAGGATAATTAATGCATGCTTAAAACAAAAACAGCCTTCACTGCAAAAGGAAAAACAAGGAAGATCTTGGAAACTTAAAATGATTGAAAAAAAAATTTTTTTAAGGAACAAAAACATCTTCATTGCAGAGAATAAAAGATAGGCGGAGGCATTTCTTCACATCATTTCGTCATTTTTATGTGCAATTAGGAAGTACCTGGGCAGATGCACCTGTTAGAACAGAACCTAGGGGGTGGGGAGCTACACTGAGGCAGAGATGGCAAATACATCCTTCTCAGAGATGGTAAGGTTTCTTGAGGATGGGGTTTCTGTGACCTTAGCACCTAGAACAGAGGTGCAGTAACATCTGTTAGGCAGCCAGTAAGATCTGAATAAAAGATTGATGTTCACGATCTGTGATTCAATCATTTACGCAGGATTCTAAGATACTGATCTTAATTGACTGTCTCTGGGTCTCTAGAGTATATTGTGCAGATTCTTCTCAAGTATAAAAACAGTCTGACTATCATTACAGTACTGCTACACATGCTTAGGGCTGACGTACTTCCCAGTTTCTCGGGAGTGCTCCACTTTGTCCTATGGGTGTAATTGTAATAGTGCCCCATTCATGTTCTAAATTATCCAGGTTTGAACAATAAATTATATGATTTTCCCTACATGTTCCGCCATTATAGGGAAGCCTCATATTCCCATTGGAAACATAAAAGGATAGGGGAGATGTAATAAAATATCTCCTGGGAGTTAGAGCCATAACATTTTGAAATGAATTTGTTGTAAGGATGAGATAGTTTCTTCTTTAGAGACTGTCAGAAATGGAAGTAATCTGTACACCATCAACATCATTATTAGAATGGTACCTAAGAATATCATCATAGAATGGTAAAGTGATAAGTAGGAATGGAATAGAAGATTCCTCAAGGTAACCTGAAAAAATAGAAAAGCTGAGTCTTAGAATGAATGTGACTAAAAGGCAAACTGGTGATCTAGAAGGAACTTTCCTACAGGGCAAAGTAATCAAAATATAAAAATATGAGGGTAAAGTTAAGACACATGGAAGGCAGATCCAGGAGATTAAATATCCATCTTAAGAACTGAAAGGACAGAGTGAAAGATAGAGTATCTGAAAAGTTCCATTAATCAGTGCGAAATTTGAATTGCAGGGTATTAAGGTTCATGAACTATGACACAAATAGTGAAAGACGTACATATGAATATATTTTGATGAAATTTCCAAAATCTAAGAACAAAGAAAATTGTACGATCTTTCTGGTAAACAGGGTAAAAAAAGTCATCAAGAGGCACCGGCCTGTTATCCAGGTTCGTCTTTCCCTCCTGGACCGAAGTGATCCTCCCCCCTTGGTCACGCAAAGTACTGGGATTACAGGTGTAAGCCACTGCACCTGGCCCTAAATACATTTTCACTTTGTCACCCTTGGTAGTGCCGTGGCATCATAGCTCACAGCAACCTCAAACTCTTAGGCTCAAGCAATTCTCTTGCCCCAGTCTCCCAAGTAGCTGGGACTATAGGTGCTTTCCACAGCCCCTGGCTATTTTTAGAGACAGGGTCTCACTCTGGCTCAGACTGGTCTCAAACCTGTGAGCTCAAGCAATCCATTCGCCTTGGCCTCCCAGAGTGCTAGGAGTACAGGTGTGAGCCACTGCACCCAACAAGAGTTAGTCTTTTAGACTATGTACCTGGATGGGAAGGCGCAATATTATAAAGATGTTTAATTTCTTCAAGTAATCTTTAATTCAATGTAATTCTAATTAAATCTCCCTTTTCTTGGTTGTTACTTGTCAGGTTGATTCTAAAGTTTAAGAGAACAAATGTATAGGAAAAGGAAGGTAATTTTGAAAACAGTAACTGGGAGACTTTAAAATATATACACATGCACTGTAACACTGCAGTAATTTAAACTGTAAGTTACTGGTAAAGAAACAGACATTCAGTATGTAATTATGCACACTGAATATGTAATAAAGGCTCTAGTTCAAATTGTTGGGGGAAGATGGACCTTTCAACAAAAGATAAAATTACCTACTAAGTTACAAAAGCAAAAACAAAAGCCAATGTAGATACCTATGCAAATAGGAAAGAGAACTGTTCATTAAACCCCATTAATAGAGGAATAATGAAATAATTGCACATATTTTCATATAGTCATTAAAAATTGGGCTACCCTTCTACATGCTAACATGGAAACTGTTCTACAATATATTATTTAGTTAAAAAGAAAAATTCACCTTAAGATAATATGCATAGCACGATTCTATAAGGAAAATAAAATTTAAATGATTTGTAATTATATAGAAAAAAATATGGATGGAAACACACCACAATAGCTATTACTTCCATGGTACTTTAAGTTTTATAATATGAATATATTATTTTTGCAAGTCATAACAATCACTAGGACTTTGGAAATTTATATGCAGGAAAAATAAATAATTTTTCTTTTTGGCTCAGAAATTCCTCTTTTAGAAATTTACCCTAAGAATTTAACTAGAGAGGTGTACATACATGTATATTCAAGGATGTTCTGGGCAAATTTTATAAAAGTGAAAAATTAGAAACAAATCCAATCCAACAATAGCACTGTAAAACAGATTTGGACCTAGCTATACAATGGAAAACTATGTAGCTATCTAACAACTCACTAAACCTAAAGGCTAAATACCTTTATAAACAGAAAGAATAATAAATACAGTTTAATTACAATTTTTGAACTACATTTATGAAGAAAAAAGTCCAAAATAAAACCCCAAAATGTTGTTAAGTTCTTATCTATTGGCAATGAGTCCTATGACTTTTATTTCCTATTTATTAGTATTTGCCCAAATTACTCATAAATATTCATTCTCACAATGAATATTTATTGCCTTGGCACTGTAAAAGAATTATGAATCATAATAAAGCAAATGCTAGTTTTGCTTCCACCTTAAAAACAATAATGCAGCCTGAACAGGTTTGCCATCAAATTAAGTATTTGCTTTTAAAATTATCTTCTGAAATGATATATTACCAAGTATTCTATACACATTATCCGTTTTAGTCACATGAAATCCTCTTGAAAAAGATTATAAATAAAGGAAAAATATTTTTTAAGAAAACATTTTGATTTGTAGGTACATATTACTCAACTGGAGTTCTAATATTCTTTCCCCATCAAGGAAATAAAATTAGTCACACTTAAAATGTGTAACCTGCAAACACATTCAAAGATGGGTTACTTGTTTAAGTACTATGAAAATACAAAGTTATAACTATTTGTAATTTTAATATAATCTAAAATACTGTCATACAAAAATGCAGTCATTGTTTCTATTTAGAACAGTCAGCTATGAGTAAAGACTTTGGTGGATTATTCAGACATGAAAGACAAATTTGCATTTCTACAAAATAACTGTCTATTGAGAGAAAACATTTTTCAGGTGTTCTAATGTTTTTTTATTATTAGTTCTAGTGACACAAAAAAGATGTCTGAAATGAGCCAACTTAGTTATAATTACAGTAGAACCTCCATAGTTGACCACCTCCTTACGTGGACTTCATTTTCATAAACTGGACAGGCACCACATGTGTGTATCAATCAATAGGTCTAGTTCTTTATGTTGACCATATCCATATCTTGACCAGGTAGTTTCTTGAGTGGTCGACTTACAGAAGTTCTACTGTATCCATTCTGCTCAAAGAACACTGGCATATGTGTTAAATAACAGAACATGGAGAATTATAACTAAAAAGATTATCCTAGAAATAAGGAAACCTAGAACATGATACCTTCTTAGCTTGATATAAGTTTGCACCTACTTAAAAAGCATCTAACAAGTAAATTACTGGAGGTAAAGAAAAATAGCCAACAGCGCTCCACAGACAGACAATGAATTCATTTGTCCTGCGTGAGACTTTTTGCCCCATTAATGAGATTTTTAGGACTGGGGCTCCAGGAAGCCTATGACTGATGCAGCAGTAGGTACTTTACTGAAGGGTTTTGCTGCCCTACAGGCTGTTTCAGCAGTCAACGTGCACAGATGCTTGCTTCCCTGCTAAGGATTCCCCACTCTTGGTGGTTAGGAAAACACCAAACCCAGGAGGCTTGGCTCAATACACATCAGCTAAATATCCTGAGGCCAGGGCAATGTCGAGCCCAATATAATTTTTTTCAAAATGTAGTTTAATTTGTTTTTTAAATTGTTTGTTGCAGCTACAAAAATCAGCCAGCTTTGCAGAACACAATTTATTAAATGAATGAAGACTGGTCATCATACCCAAATACAGACAGAATACTGTGACTGAAGCATGCTCTCATTATAGAGACATCAATAACACTTGTTAAGCTGACTTTATTCGATTGCTTTTCTTTTTTCCATAACTTTTAGGCTGTACCAACAAATATGGAAAACAATAGAAAATTACACTACAGTAGCGGCAAACATTATATACACACTGGAATAAACTACTGGGACATAAAACTAGAATTTTATTAGAGCACAAGTACACAGACAGATATGAAACAAAAACAGTGACCTGATAAAGATGAAAACATCTTAGGGTAAAAGATCAGTGAGCAGCAAGATAAAATGAAACCAATAGTGTACTCTTAACACAAAAGGTTCTGTTATAATTACAAACTCCAGCTGGCAATGGATCAATTGACCAAGAGCATCCCAGTCACACAATATATTAACAGAAGTTTCCCTCCATTTTAATTCATCTTTCTGTTCTTTCTTTCACAAATTATAACTGTAGCAGCTTAAAAAAAAAGTTGTTAAATATTATTTGATTGCAACTGGCACACACGCATTGTTTCACATAAATCAGTTAAAAGTGACTAGAGTATCTAAACATAATCTATCAAATGGGGGAAAAGTAAATGTATCCTCAATCAACGGTACAGTATTTTTTCATATTTTTTCTGAGTGTTAATTATGGTTATTATATTTCAATATAGATGTCCGGTCTTAAATTGTACTACTTATATTAATAAACCTATCTTTTTATTCCCAATTAACTTTTAAGTGACAGGGTAAAAGCAAGCTTCAAAACATTTTTAAAATTTGTATGATGGAAAGCCTTCTTGAAGTTGAACACAGCATTCACTTTGCTAAACCACGAAAGCTCTTCATTTTTACAGATAAATGAATTGTACATAGTGATTCTGTTGAATCTAACACACTTCCACTTCCTCTCTCACAGGGTTTCAGGCCTATGGGGTTACAGTTACATTTTCAGATTATAATATGAAAGGTGCAGACAATTATTTACCATAGGATAATTTGACAAATTTATGTCTAACTTTAACCCTCAGAGCATTTAAAGTCATGCTTTTTCCAGAGATACTGGAAACCCTAGAAAGTAGAAAGCTATGTATTATCTGATTAAAAATTTGCTCTGGGCAAAAAGACCTCAGGACAGACATACAAAATGTCCAGAAGACCCAAAGGTGGGAAATCCAAGAGCGGGATTCAAATAAACATGCCCACTGCTATCTAACAGGAAAAAAAAAATTATTATTTTTTTGAGACAGAGTCTCACTAAAGAGTGTCATGGTGTCACAGCTCACAGCAACCTCCAACTCTTGGGCTTAAGCGATTCTCTTGCCTCAGCCTCCCAAGAAGCTGGGACTACAGGCGCCTGCCACAATGCCCAGCTATTTTTTTGTTGCAGGTGTCATTGTTGTTTTAGCTGGCCCAGGCTGGGTTTGAACCAGCCAGCCTCAGTGTATGTGGCTGGCGCCGAGCCACTAACAGATTATTAATCATCAAGATAAATCATGCCATTATCTTTGGTGTAGAAAAGAAATTCTTGGTGGAAAGAAACATCTGATGAAGGAATCAAGAAATACTTTTGTGTGACTCTGGAGGCCACCAGACAAGGGCAGAACTTCTTTAGACTGAATTTTTTTTTATCACTTTATCACCTCACTGAGGGACAATAATTTAAAGTATATTCTAGAGGAAAGACTCATAGTTAAAATCTGCCTTTCTTTTCCTTAGAGCAAAGAAGTGGTGGGGGCCTTGATGAATTAGTTTTAATGTTTTTGGAATTAAATTAGGAATTTCAGTAGAAATGTATCCAAATACAGCTTTGGCTGCTGCTACGGATCTGACAGTCACACAAAAAGCCTCTATATAATTTGGGAGATTATCCTTTTATTAAAAGAATCTTGTAATTGTAAACCCATTGAACTGACAGTAGGAAGCCCCGCATTAAGTGAGGAGTTTTGGCATGTTGGTATAAATAGGCTCTTCAGGAAGCAGCTTTCTTTCCTTAACGCTTTATGACAGTGTTCCCTCCTGTTGTAAAAGTATAAATAAAGCATAATGGTATTTCCCCCTGTTGAATTTTAACAATGTATAGTTGTCTGCTGAAACAATTTTCTCTTTACTTTCAGTTGGTTTGGAATTGCTGAGGCAAGATGGAAACACCAGGAATCAGACTGGACAGGTGGGCATAGAAAAGTCCTGGCAGTCATAAGGCAACAGCTATGTCAGGGAAGTCCACGCAAATGCTGCAGGTAAAAGTTGACATTTGGAACTGTGAGGCTTCAAGGGTCCCTTATAAGGAAATCGAATTACTAAATAATCATATTAAACACAATCCAAACAGTAAGCCACAAATACGAGGTCTACACCCATAGTCCTCTGTTGTTAACACTGTTCAGCCTCAGAATACCCAGATCAAGGGAAATCCTTTGGCTCTGTTGTCACACTACTGGATTTTTCTGTAAGGTGTTCAAGTTTCAGGAAATAAAAAGATTTAAAATTTTAAGGGAGGGAGCACTAAAAAAAGTTCAGAATTCTTGCTTTCTTTCTTTTTTTCTTTGCAAAATTCTTGCTTTCTTTTTCTTTTTGCAAATGTTTTGCTTTCAGAGAGCTGGTGAAGTGTGGGAGCAAAGCTGATGTACCCTGGAGTTATACATATGACACAAGATTCTCAGGTTTGGCACCACTTTGACACCACAGTATCCCCTTCTGCAGAGGCTGGTTCAAAATGTGAAACGACAAAGTACATACTCAGGTCACACACACAGATGTTGACTGGCACAGCCTTTTAACACAGTTTTTCAGTTTAACTACAGTAAGTGATAGCAGCAATGGTTAACAATTCCATATAAACAAACACCACAAACACACACAGAAAAGAGCACCTATAACAACATGCAAAATCTCAACACTGACATCACTGACTACTACACAATGCATAGAAATTGTAATGGTTTTTGGCAAGATGGGGTTTTTTTTTTTTTAACAAATGCTTTATAAAACAAAGTTCTTTTGTTAAAAATGTTATTTAAAAAGTTGCAATATAATGGACTATAGATACAAAAGTTCAGTTAGATAAAGTTAATCTGAGTGGATTAATACTAAACGTGGACCTGCTACTTCATCTAGTATAAATAATCAATTATAAATTAATTTCTAGTGGAAGTACACTACGGTATTTGATTTATAAAATGTAAGAATTACAGAAAATAAACAGGCATAAAAGTCACTAAAATACAGTCTGCACAATTACTGGTAGGAGTCTATATTGCTGATTCCTATCTCCTTAATCCTATTTACCACAAACAAATAAATTATGCCAAAACATTTTCAAAGCTCTTATTGAAATGAGTGCCATGGTAAAAATGCTCTCTAATTCCAGTGTAATACTAAGACAAACATTGGAAGTCTAGCAAAATTCAACATTCCATAAAAAGACAAATAATTACATTGTACCTTTTTTAAACAGGCTGGAATTTGATCTTTCTTTCAAGTATGATCTTGCAAATATAATTTGTAAAATAAAAATTTGCAAAACTTTTAGTGTTTATGCTTGAATTCCTTTTCAGAAGAATAAGCAAGATATAATGAAATACAAATTATTTGTATCTACATCTTACTGCTGTAGGACTCTTTCATTAGTTCCCATTATTTTTTCCTTTACTGTTTCTACATAAATTCATTTCAGAAACATCCTAATTATGTTGACAGAAATTTGATCTCCTTGACTTGAGGGTGTGTCCCAAACTTTTAAATATAAGTTTTAAAACTTTTCATGGATTAAAACAGATTGCAGTGAAAACCAATAATACAGATGCTGTGTAGCTTGATACCAAGTGAATACCAAATTAAATAAAAAGTTACTTTCTAGTTTACTATCTACAATCTATAACTGAAATTCAAGTTATAGATTTGTGGATAGTTTATTTTCCACCCATAATTGAAAACTAAATAAAGGCCGGGGACAGTGGTTCACACCTGCAATCCCAGCACTTTGGGAGGCCAATGTGGGAGGATCACTCGAGGGTAGGAGTTGAAGACCAGCCTGAACAACATAGCGAGACCTGTCTCTACCAGAGAGAAAGAGAGAGAGAGAGAGAAAGGAAAAAAAACCCCAGCTAAATATAAATGGAGTAGGCCAAGAGATGTTCCTTAGAATAAAGGAACAACTACATTTAGAGATTATCCTAACAAATTTCAAAAGGAGAAGCTGCTAAAATCAGGATATGACAACACGATGAAAAGTAAAACTTCACTTCAAAAACAGCCTATTGGAAACTGGCAGTTTGAATCAACTTCTAATAGAAATTTGTGGGTTTAAAAAACAACCACAATTCGGAAAACAAAAAAAATATATACTCTAACTCAATGGAAATGTAGGGTTGTTTTCCTCCCTAAACCCCATAGACAGGATGTCAGGGTGCCTGGGTTCTAGTCCTGGCTTTAACCCTAACAAGGTGGGGCTCACAACCGAAAAAGGTGTGAGCACCTAAGCATTCGTCTCATCACTCTGGAGAGGTTTCCTTGTCTGTGAAAGAGGTGATTAGATTAGATGTTTCCCATCTTATTTTATAGCCAGCACAACCTGAAGGATGCGAACAGAGGTAACAGCAGCTCTGTCAGTCTGGTCTCAACAAGGAAAGGTAAGAGAACAGGAGACACGAGCATTCCCGGGGAATCTTTGCTTAGGATGTTTTCTCTTTGCTATTTACAACTTCCTTGCCCTCTCCACTTTCTCCCTCCAGAGGCCACAGTGACCACTACTCTTCATAGTACTAAAAACTCAGAGGCAGGATGCTCTCGTGGGTCCAAGTCTAGCCTCTGTGACTATAATTCAACAAAGGCAATGACTTACATTAATTCTCTAACCTAATTAATACTCTGATCAAATTGGGACTCTGACCTAATTAATACTCTGATTCTAATTCAACAAAGTCATAGTTTACATAAAAACTCAATTTAAATGTATTAAAATGCTATCTTTTGAAAAATAATGCAGTCTTTGGCAGGGCATGGTGATTTATGCCTGTAATCCTAGTATTTTGGGAGGCCAAGGGGGGGTAGGCCTGTGTGAGGCTGGGAGTTCAAGACCAGCCTGAACAGCATATGGAAACCCCTTGCTACAAAAAATTAAAATATTAGCTGGGCTTGGTGGCGCACACTAGGTTGCATCGACTATGACAATACCACTGCATTCTAGCTCAAGCACCAGAGGCCCTGTCTGAAACAACAACAAAAAAAGACGTAATCTTCAACACCAAACCAGGATTGGCAGTCCCAACTGGTCCATTTAAACGAGAAACTTTTGATACCTTCCTTTTCTTCTGTTTAGAAAAGTGAAATCAGAGTTGTAGGTAGTTTATATCATCCCCTCTTTTCTGTTACATCACTAGAACTACACAACCCCCAACAGGATGATACCTGCAATGTATAACTTCACCCCTATTCTGTTTGATAGCAAGGACCTCTAAAGTGATTCCAGCTTATCACCTTCCTTTATGAAAAGGTATGCACTCGTATCATCTCTGCCAGATCCAAGAGGGAAGGAAAAGCATTAAATAAAAAACAAAACACACAACTGAGGATACCCTTGCCAATGTGCATTTCTTAATAAGTAATTGATTGTTTGTTGAGACAGTCTCACTATGTTGCCCTCAGTAGAGTGCTGTGGCATCACAGCTCACAGCAACCCAACCTCAAACTCCCCGGCTTAAGCAATTCTCTTGCCTCAGCCTCGCCTGCCACAATGCCCAGCTATTTTTTGTTGCCGTTGTTTAGCTGGCCAGGGTTGGGTTTGAACCCGCCACCTTTGGTGTATGTGACTGGTGCCATAACCACTGTGCTACAGGTGCTGAAATTTAATAAGTAATTGTTTATCTGCACCACATCACATGGTAGATATGCAGAGATATATTTTGCATAAAGGAATTCTATTTGGGAAATATTTCCTAAACTGATATAGAACTTGTCAATTCTTTAGTATCTGTAACTATTTTTTTAATGAATGAACCTTTTAAAAAATATCTTTCTGCAATAAATTATCATATATTCCTTTTGACCTTTCTCCCAGAGGCTTGGAAATTTACTTCTTCTATCATATGATAGAGAGTTTTATTTATAGATTGTTTTGGCTAGAGAAATAAAGATCAAAATATAGCTTTCCTATAGATAAAACCAGAAAGAAGAGGGCTGGATTAAAATCTAAAGTGTTTGTCTCCTATTAAACTGTGGCGATAATCAACAAACTATAAAAAATCTGAACAGCTTCATATCTATCTGTAATTCTGGGAATCATACGTATGTATTGTATTTTTCCTCTAAAAGCTGCTATAGTAATCCTAAACTCACTTTAAAAACCCCAAAACAGCAGCAGCAACAATACTGTTCATTTCTTGGCACCAAATCTGCAGGCAAGATCAAACTCTACTGTCCCTGGTAGACCAGCAACCCGTATTTAGTTGGCTACTGGTTGATCGCAGTATTGGCTTACAGGCATGAGAAAGGCATTCTCTCTGGCCAGAACTTCCCTTTCCCTGTCTGCATTTTAACAAACTCTCCTGTAATTTGGTTTCTGGTTTTATTTGGGGTAAAAATAAATGAAAATCACTTAAATACATAATTTCTTGGGTACATACACACTCACCTCCATGACAAATTTAAGTGTTCTCTATAAAGAGTGATAAGAACTTCTGCTCTCTACTGGTGACCTGGGAGAACAAACTTTGCTGACTGTCCCATCTTAAAATAACTACAGTAATGAGGCCTGAGTAATTTGCTAACAAACATGCCAGGTGACGGCACCAACCTCAATCAATTCAGAGTGCAATGAGTACTGATGATGCTATTACACTAGAGATTTAATTTATAATTTGTCACTTCAGAGGGTCTACAGAAGCACAGCAAATCACTTCTTGAGCAAGCTGCTGCAGCAGAAAAGGACAGGGCTTAATCTGGATCTGGATCCAGTTTCAGATACTATTGCTCTTTTGTGTTAACTGTGACAGGAGCAACCCACCTGACTTCTCTGGACTTCCTCATGTATAAAAGAGAAATAATGATACATAATAGAACTATTGTGAAAATTTAGTGAAACAACTTATAGAAGCACTTAGTACAATGGGACACAGTAAAGGCTCAATCAATGCCAGTGGTTGATGATGAATCTTATTGCATGTGTGTACCTGGGTAAACACCACAGATGGCACAGAAGTGGCTTCACCTCATTACTGACTTTAAAATAGGCTCTAAAAGAAGATGCTCCACAAAATGCTCAAGCAGTATTATGCATTCTGCAGCAAACCAACATATTTAATAAATAAATAATGGACAAACTGCATGAGTACAATGTTTGGGAAACTGCCAAATACTACTGGCATAGAGTTTTTTGTGGGCTCTCAAAAATGAAATAAAACTTCTATTACAGTGTCTTTAATAAAGTCTTTGAGAAGAGGGACTGTTTCATTCATCTTTGTGCCTCTCCCAGTGTCTAGACCCTAGCTGCTCAATAAATATTTGTTGATGTGACTATAAATTTTCATCTCAATAAAGTCATTGATTTCACGGCATCTGGGAGCTAAGCCATATGGCTCACACTAGTAAATGCTATGGAAGTTTCAGCTAACAATAATCTAATTGAAAAACCAAACAGGCCTGATCTATGCTACAAAATTTTCAGACTATTCTTTTATAGACCAGGCAGTGATTTAACATAGGGAAACATAATTGTAAAATAAATAGTTGATATATATTTATGAACCATATTCCGACTAGCTCTAATAACCATGACAACAAATATAATCTTAGAATAAGCTGTCTTGGATAAACATCCTAAATATCTTTTTCAAAATTATGGTTTTTAAACATAATTGCTAACATGTATGGTTTTTAATAGTTGCTTACATAAACATGGAAGAAAGATCAAATTATCTAGTTACGTCATCCAAATGCGGACAGATCGGTTCAGTGTTTTTGTTACAAATAGTGCAAAACTTCCAGCATTATGTGAGGGGACGCTGGAGAATTTCTTAGATGCCGTTAAGATTGTAAAGTGTAAACTTTGCAAATATGGTTTTATTTGAACCATGGGATTGCCTGAAAAGGTAGCACATTCGGTTGTGATGAACACATTAAATGTTCGGTTTTTGCTCAAATACAATTTTGACATCTACCTCCGCCACAGTGTGAACATGTCTGTTTTTTTTTTTTAAATTTAAAATACCAAATAATAAAAAACGTATCTGGCAGTGGTATGTCCTCAGTATTGTTTAGATACAAACACAAAATTTAGAGGTAGTTGCAGATTTTTCATATTTAAATCAACTCAAAAAAATACTATCATGTGGCTATGGTTCTACCAAGCCATTCTTCAGAAAAAATAGTTTTCTGAATCTATGTCACAGTGTTTCTGTTTGGTTTATCAGAGCAAAATACACATAAATAAAAAATAATTCATATTCTCAACTTAATCATGTTCTTCTAAATGAAAATGCAGGATGATGAAGCAAGAGACAGATTTTCATTTCAGTACCTCAATAAACATAAAGAGGGATTCGAAATTTTTTAGTTCTTTCTCGGGGCATACTAACTGCCCTTTCTCCCTAAGACAAACTTACTTTGCTGTCAAAAACATATCCAGAATTTAGAAACCATGTCAATTAAAAAATATAATGCACAAGCACATTTTTAGCTTTTTTACAGAGACCTTTTTTAAAAAATGAGGTTAATGCACATAAAAATATTTTTTAACAAGAGTTCCCTTGAAGTAGGCTGTCTTGTACACACTTATGGCCCAGCTATAGAATAAGGAGAAAAGGAAGGTTTTGTTAAGAGAACTGAAAGAGGCATTGTGATTCAGAATGTCTGGGGGGGGGGGGACTAGAAGACACAGTGCCACAGCAAAGATCACTCAGCAGTTCCTCTAATCAGGCAGCATTCAAGATGGTAAGACACTGAGTCCCCATCCCTGGCTCAAATCACTGGGAACTAATGATAAGCTAGTACTGAGAAAGAAAAACTCTGGACTGAGAGGACAGACTGCCATTTCCGTAGCTGTAATTTAACCGACCCACCTTGATCTCACATAAGATGGGGATAACTCGCCTTCTTTTCAAAGTTGCCAAAAGCACTAGGATAATGTATAGAGAATTAAATATGTATATACTGAAATGTATCTGAAGAAATATGTGCCAAAATGTTAACAGTATTCATCTTTGGCTAGCAAATTATGAGTATTTATTTTACGTTCCTTATCTGTATTTCCTAATTTTTTAATAATCAGTAACTATTCCTTATGTATGTGATGCATCTAATCCACTCAGTATAGTGCCGACACACTAACTGGCTCAAAAATGGCAGCTATCATCATTATTAATACAAAAAAATAAAGCAAGACATCCTTTGCTCTTCTTTCCTATTTCTGCATGTGTAAATGTTTCTTCTCTATGGAGGAAAAGTGATGAAAATGAAGCTAATTCCACCACACAAAGTCTCCAGCCGACTTCCCACTCCTGAGCCAAAAGAGAAGTCACAGCTTTGAGGAATGGGTTGTCACACGCTTACAACTTGCAAAGAGCTGCCTAGCCGAGGGAAAGCTCAGCTCCGTGATGATTTAGCAGACAAATCAGAATATTTGCCCTGCTCATACAATAAATTAATACATAAAATACCACCTATCTTCCTAGCTAATGTCAATTAGGAGGTCCTTGAAGAACAAACTATCTCCCAATAATCCTACGTCCAACAAACCAATTAAGGTTTGGAGTTTATGTGTGTTAATGATTATAAAGGATAGGAATCTGGTTTTAAAAAAGATCAGCTATAGAATAAGGTGAACAGGTTTAATGTCTAAATTTATGCTATTTTTGAAGTATCTTAACTAATAATTTACCACAGGCTTCAAAAACGTGAAAACAAAGACCTTGGAAAAACCACCACAAATGTTTAACCAAAATTATTACTATTATTACTGCAGGATATCGCAGATAAATGAATTTATATTTACTGTAGAAGAAACTCACACGTTTTCAAGAATGTTTAGAATTCAGCAAAACCTGGCAGCGGAATATTGTTACTTAAAATGAGTGTCAATATTCCTTTGCTCTCAACTACAGAGTCAAGCAACCCCCTGGGGAAAAGAGGCTGAAGTTTAATGCATATAAATAAATAATTCAGAGATCTGAACTTTGAAAAGGATGAATTTTTTTCTTGTCTTGACTGCAGCTTCTAGATTTTTAGTTAAGAATTTTCCATTCTCTACCTTTTCTTTATGCTTGATATACGACATAACGAATGCTTAGCAATACTTTTAAAGCTTTACTAGTTTTAAATTTCTTGTTATCCAATAATCAAATTTCATTTATACTGATTTCTTAGGGACAAAAAAACATTCCATCCAGGCTCAAGAACAACAGTAAAAATGAACTATGTAACAGTCTTTTTTGCCACGATATTAGACTTTGCATATTATTTTAAAATTATGTTATCTACCAAAAAGAATGGCACCTTTATTTCCTCCTTCTACCCTTCTTCCTCCCCAAAGATAGTAAATACCTAGATTTTCATATACTGCAAAAAATGAGGCACAACATTAGCTAAACATGAACACAACATTAGCTTAAGTTCTAATAAGTTAAAAAAAGAATATTAAATACATTGATGCCGAGCTTATAAAACACTTCCACACTCTGGACCTGGCTAAATACAGTTTTATGTAAGCAGTAAAGTTACTGCTGACTCCTCTAGAGTCGCATAAAAAATTTTAAATTAAAAAAATAAAGCCACTTATTAAGGACACTAAAAATGAGAGGTGGAGTGGGACAGAAAAGCAGGAGTTGAGGACACAAGCGTCAAGGATGACTCTGTTTCCTTTTTGACAGTTTAAAAAACAAACAAACATAATTCTTTCTCTACTTTGCATTGCCTGAGAACCACTATGGTTTTGTAAAGTCTGTAACAGTAATTACATTTAATCACCCACAAGTACATTTGCCTGAAACCTATAAATACTGTCATACTAAATTATCTCCATTGGCTTATTTGTAAAAAGAAAAATATATATTTATATTTTTATAAAGTTAATTAACACTGAGGGCAGAGGAAAGGGAGTGAGAAGTGGTGTATAATCCATCCCAATTTCTCTGGACACAGTAACAAAATTGGGTCTTGCTCAAGCCACCTGGTCAAGCAGTGTCTGAGGAAGAGTCATAGGAGGCAGAGACGATGAAATTGCCACTGTTGGAGTGTCCAGCCACTGACTGGGCAGCCTGCTGGCTCAGATTGTTACAGATAAGCACCAACTGGTTGCTCTGGGCCTCCGACAAAGTGCTGCAGCTTTGATAGACACTGAAGTTAGTTTTCCTGCCCGGGATGTTGCCCTTTTCACACATGGTCTTCACCATCTTGGCCAGCTTGTTCTTACCAAGAGCCTGGCAATTGTACCAATGCAGAGCTGCCAAGTTCACGACTGGCTTGATGGATAAGTAGAAGGGGGCATCCTCATAGCGCATGGCAGGAGGCCGCCGCTGAGCATACTCCTTATAGTCCTGCACCGGGCAGGTTTGTGGGGCGTGCTGGGTGGCATACACACGCGAGTCTGTTCCCCCCCTCTTGGTTTTGGCATTCAGGTCCCCAGCATCCTGACCCATCCACTCCAAGTACTCCAGGCCTGTTTCTGTCACCCGGAGCCGGATGTCACCCCATTTCAAGGTAGATCCGTGGAATCCTGTGCAGTGCCCAAAAGCCTTTGTGTTGTTGAGCCAGACTAGGTTGAGCAAACCCTCAGGATTATATCGGCTTAGCAGCCCCCGCTTACGCAGGATGAGCTCATCAGCAAAGGTGAGCTTCATAGACTTGTGTGGCTTATTTCCTTTTCCTTTGCAGCGGAGTTCTATTTGCTTCTGTTTCAGGGCCTCTTGGGAACGCTTGAATTCCTTATCCCTGGTGATACTGTAGCCATACCTGTGTTCTTTCAGGTACCGTTCAAGCCCACACTGGTAATTGGCCAAGCTGTTGGGTTCGTATTCAGACCCATCCTTCTGCCTGGCATCAACAAAGAAAGACGCAAGGTAGGCATCCAACTCCTTGCAAGGGATGACATAGATCTCTCTTGTCTCAGAAGGATACTTGGAGATGAGGAACTCACGGAAATTGCGGAGCGCGGTCTGCGTGCTCCGGATGGTTTTCTCGTTCTGCTCCCTGCTGAGCTCAGCTGCTCTTTCATCCTGGTCTGCAACAAATTGGGGGGGAGGAATAGAGAGGGTGTTGATGAGTTCAGACAATGCACTTTCTACTCTGAAATAAAGTTTCCTTTTATAATGACAAGGGAAAGAAGGAATCAGTTTTACAGAAATCACTGATAAATGTTATTTACATACCTGTCTAAGCCAACTCGTTTCACAAATGATGCACTAGACAAGCGGACAGCCCATTACAAGCAAAATGAGCTGCTCGTGTCACTGGCACATAGTTTAGTGTGTGAAGGTTTATGGAAAGACAGAGATGAGAGAAAGCCTGCATTTTAGGAGAAATGTGGGACTAAAATGTATTATTTATCCTACTGCTGTGTACAAGGGCCCCTTAGCGCTCACAGACTCATTTTGAATAACTTCATTTGTGAAACCAGAGGTTGTACTGGTTCCATTTTGTTGAGTTTAACTAAAAATATGTTTGTTATTTTAACACATCATTAAAAATCTATATTAAACAATGACTACACAGGCCTTTTACAGTAGTTAATTAGATACTTCTTATTCTATAACAATTCAGGAAAACACAGCTTGTAAGTATGCTATATATATAACTGCAGGGCAGTCTGCAATAAGTGATAAAAGTATTTGGTATATTGGGGGGTTAGGATAAAACATCATAGCTATAAAGATTGGAGAATTAGGCTCAGCGTCTTTGGCTCAAGTGGCTAAGGCGCCAGCCACATACACCTAAGGTGGCGGGTTTGAATCCAGCCCGGGCCCGCCAAACAACAATGACAGCTGCAACCAAAAAATAGCTGGGCGTTGTAGCGGGTGCCTGTGGTCCCAGCTACTTGGGAGGCTAAGGCAGGAGACTCACTTTAGCCCAGGAGTTGGAGGTTGCTGTGAGCTGCGAAGCCATGGCACTCTACCTAGGGGGATGGCTTGAGGCTCTGTCTCAAAAAAAAAAAAAAAAAAAAAAGATTGGAGAATTAAATATGAATTAGGCAATTATAGTCAAGATGTAAGAAAGGGGATATGTTTCCTGGATACATAATTTTATTTTATTAATTTATTATTTATATTCTACTGAGGAGTTAAGAGGCCTTTTTCTGGTATGGATCATCCATGATTAAGTACCAATATTTTAGAGTAGCAGTCCTCGCATTTTACTGTGCTTCAGATTTGCTCAGGATGCTCAAGCAAAATGCAGATTACTAGGTGGCAGGTCTAGGAATATGCATTTTAACCAGTACCTCTGGTGCTCATGATAAAGTCTGAAAGAGTACATTTTGAGAGGCAAAGTTCTAGTGCCTATGTCCTAGGTAGGACATCCTACTCTATTTTGACCAATTGTTTATAATGGTTAAGTTTAATGGTTCCATTTCAATAAAAATGATTTAAATTTAAGCTCGTAGCATTAACAATAAAAACATCTTGGCAAAAATCACTACTACTATGTCAGAGATAATCTGGGTGAAATTTAAAAGACAAACCCTAGAGATGAAATTGTGCAATAAAAAGCCCTAGGTTATCCTACTGATATCTGGGGTTAGTTTTTTTTTTTTTTTTTTATTGCTTTTTTTAGAGACAGAGTCTCACTTTGTCACCCTCAGTAGAGTGCTGTGACATCATGGCTCATAGCAACTTCCAGCTCTTGGGCTTAGATGATTCTCTCACCTCTGCCTCCCAAGTAGCTGGGACTACAGGCGCTGGTCACAACGCCTGGCTTTTCTTTGTTGCAGTTTGGCCAGGGCCGGGTTCGAACCCACCACCCTTGGTATGTGGGGCCTGTGCCCCACTCACCGAGCCACAGGTGCCGCCCGATGTCTGGGGTTAATATAAAACAAAATAAAAAATGTAATTTATGATTCTAAAGTACAAAATAAAAGGCATTTTATTTATCCCAATTATCATTATCCTATGTAGGAAAACTGTAATAATATGTAAGTTTGCTCAGGGGAAGTCTTTGTAATTACCCCATCCAGCAATTATAATTAAATAAAATTTCTATACCCTAAATTTTATTTAAAAGCACACTACTTTATGGCAGGATGCAGTGGCTCATGCCTGTAATCCTAACACTGTGGGAGGCTGACAGGGGATGATCACTTGAGCACAGGAGTTCAAGACTATCCTGAGCAAAAGCAAGCCCCCTTCTCCACTAAAAACAGAAAAAAATGAGCAGGGGGGTTGTGGTGCACTATAAGGTAGGACTTATAGTCCTACCTATTTGGGAGGGTGAGGTAGGAAGACTGCTTGAGCCCAGGAGTTTGAGGTTGCAGTGAGCTATGATGATGCCACTGCATTCTACTCGGGGCAACACAGCAAGACTCTGTCTCAAAAAAAAAAAAAAACAAAAACAAAAACCACACACTACTTTGTATATTATTATACATATTTATAAATAAATATATTATTGTAAAATTGTAAGATGTGATTGCCAAAATCCAGGTAACTTTATCAAATGAAATTCACTAAATTAGTTAGGTATTTTTATTGGCCCATTTTCAAGAAATTGTGTATCCAAAATCCAAATATACAAAAGCATATTTTAGGCTTCAATAGACTTAACTTTCAGTTATGTAATTTTCTCCCAGTAGAAATTATTTATGTATCAACAATAAAAAGCTATCTTCCCATTAAAAACACAAAAGCCACAGGTTGAATGTAACCTTTTATCATACTGGATTCCTTGAGACAAAGGAGACAACACATCTGTTTATTTTAGCTACTTGTTCAAACACCTGTCATAGCAGTCTCCGAACTTCAAACAAGACTTTCTAAGAAATAAACATTCACAGACAACTTTAGTGGAAATTTTCTAGCTTCTGAACTCTCACGTGGGATTTTACCAATACTTACTTGTCTGAGATGAAGACTGAACATACTTTGCCATCCCACATTACTACGGGTCACGTTCCGGGATGAAAAAGATTTTGAGCCAAACAAAATTTATTAATCAGTGAATAAACCCACAGCATTTCCTATCGCTCTCTGTTGGGCATGTTCTGATAGAGGCTAAATCTTCCATTAGAAATCCAATATATGTCAGCTCAGACAAGTCAGTATTGGGAAAGATCCCATGTGAGACTTCAGAAGCTGGAAATTTTCCCACTAAAGTTATCAGTGAAGGCCTGAACTGGGGTATTCTGAATTCAGAATATGAAGGAGTTATAGGTTAGTGAGGTTGATTCTTTTAAACCAGACTGACATATTCTGCAGGACTATCAAGAAGTTCAGGATAAAGAAGCAGCTTAAAATCGTATTCATTTCTTTCAGACGATTCAGTGTGCTTTTCATTCACAAGGTATTTAATAACTATCAAATAGTATCATGAAATTACCGATTCTAGCAGTCGACCCTTATCTTCGTGTTCTAAGATATTCATTACTTTCTATTATACCTCCTTTTTAGAAAACTAAACTGATTGAAACATACGTAGAAAACCTTTGGGTATCAATTTAAAAGTAAATGAGTGACACAGTTTTTCTGGAGTTCTTTTAAGAGATACGTGATCCAAAAAGTTTAAGTATGTTAGGCTAAATTAAGCAGCATCAGTGAGTCTGCAGTCAGTGGGACTGGTGAAGATGAGTAAGGAGGATCTGAGTGCTGGCTGGGTGTCACCACTGTGACAGTTCCCTGGGGGAGGCGGCAAGCTCCCCTACTTCTAAACCTCCTACTCATTTTATTTTGTTTTGTATTTTTTTGAGACGGTGTCTCACTTTGTCACTCTGAGTAGAAAGCTGTGGCGTCACAGCTCATAGCAACCTCAAACTCTTGGTCTTGAGCAATCCTCTTGCCTCAGCAAGTAGCTAGGACTACAAGTGCCTGTCACAAAGCCTGGCTATTTTTACAGATGAGGTCTCACTCTGGCTGGGCTGGTCTTGAACTCCTGAGCTTAAGCAAGCCACCCACCTTGGCCTCCCAGAGCGCTACGATTACAGGCATGAGCCATGGTACCCCGCCTCCTCCACATTTTTAGTACCGTGCTGAAACATTTGAAGTTGACTGACCCATTCACATCTTTTCAACTCACCCTCGGCCCAGCCTTGTTTTCAAGCCTTTTCCTCCTTTCCACTGGGCCTCAACTGAGTTAAGAGTCAGCCATTGCATGTGCAGGGAAATACAACTGAAGAAAAACATCACCCTGCCGTAGCCTTTCCTAATACCCTGGAATGTGCAACAAGAGGAGGCTGGAAGGGTAAAGACACCCTGATTCATTTTTGAGGGAAAGACTTTCTTCAGCTAATAACAAAATCAAACAAAACCAGAAAAGTTGAACAATAAAACACAGAGCTATTATAATTATCTTGCTTTATCCCTAGTTTTAGAAAATTTTGTTCCAGTCCTTTTAAACTTTTATTAGCTGTAACATACAATGAAAAAGACAGCTGGCTACCAGCATCCCAGGAGCCTTCCTTGTGTCCCTTCTTCTAGTTATTCCCTCTCAACAAGAAAAACTGCTACCCTGACTTGAAACATCATAGGTCTGTTTGGCTTGTTATTGTAACACATACAAACGGACTTTTAGAAGGGAAACTCTTATGGGTCTGGCTATTTTGACTCAACATCATGTTTATGAGTTTCATCCATATTATTGTATATTTGTAGATAGTTTATCCTCATTGCTATGTACCATTCCATTTTCCAAATACATCGTAATTTCTTTCTCCACTTTTTTTGGACATTGCATTCTATTTATCTTCAGTTTTTGGCTATTTTCAATAAAACTACTATGCACGGTCTAGTAGGTATCTTTTGGTGACCATGTGCATGCATTTCTGTTGGATGTATACTTAAGACTGGACTTGCCAGGTCAGAGGAAATCATACTGACAATCATTTTCCAAAGTGGTTGTACCAATTTTCTTTTCCCACCATAGGAAAAGGTGCTCCGTATCTTCAGCACCATTACGCACTGTTAATCCTTCTTATTTTAACCACTCTGCCGGGCATGTAGTGATACTGCAGTGTGGTTTTTGTTTTCATTTCCCTGATGACTAATGCTGCTGAACACCTCTTCATGTTTACTGGCCATTTGGATATCCTCTTTTGTGAGATATCTGTTCAAATGTTTTGCCCATTTTTCCACTGAACTGTCTGCTCTTTCCTTACTGTTTGTGTCAGAGGTTTTTCTTTCCCCTCAGAGACAGAGTCTCACTTTGTCACCCTTGGAAGAGTGTGGTGGCGTCACAGCTCAAAGCAACCTCCAGCTCTTGGGCTTAGGCAATTCTCTTGCCTCAGCCTCCTTAGTAGCTGGGATCACAGGCACCTGCCACAATGCCCAGCTATTTTTTGTTGCAGTTTGGCCAGGGCCAGGTTTGAACCCACCACCCTAGGTTTATAGGGCCAGCATCCTACTCACTGAGCCACAGGAGCTGCTTTGTGTCAGAGGTTTTAACATATTCTGGATATGAGTCTTTGTCAAATAAATGTATTGCAAGTATCTTATCCCAGTCTGTGGCTTGTCTTTTCACTTCCTTAATGGTGTCTTTTAATAAACAAGAGTTCCTAAGCTTAATATAGTCCAATATATCCAATTTTTTTCCTGTATGGTTCATGCTCTTTGTGTCCTGTTAAGAAAAACTCCTGCAATTTCCAAGGTCATGGAAGATCTTCCATTTCTTCTTCTTCTGACTTTTTTTTTGAGACAAAGTCTCACTTTGTAGCCCTTGGTAGAGTGCTGTGGCATCCTAGCTCAAAGCAACCTCAAACTCTTGGGCACCACAACGCCCAGCTATTTTTAGAAATGAGGTCTCACTCTGGCTTAGGCTGGCCTTGAACCTGTGAGCTCAGGCAATCCACCCGTCTCAGCCTCCCATGTGTTAGGATTACAAGCATGATTGCCCAGCAATCTTCCATTTCTTCTAAAAGCTTTACTGTTTTACATTTCAATCAGCAATCCACCTAAGGATTGATTTTCAAATTTTGGTCTGCCATCCTCTAGCACATCCACCTGTATGTTCTGAGATATAAATTAAGATTGACTTTTTTTAGTTTGGATCATGACACATTTGATTTTAATTAATTAATAAAATTTGAACAGGCAATATCAGCATATATGGTATAGCATCTAAAAGCTACAAATGGGCATAGCATGAAAATAAGTCACTTGCTCATCTCATCACTTTGTCACCAAGTTTTCCTCTTCATGGCAACCAAATGATTTGATGTAATTTTGGAAATATTTTACAGACACAAACTTATTCGTTTTATTTTTTTTTTCCAAAATGCAGGTAGGAATATACTATACACTCGGTTCTATACCTTAGTTTTTATCATTAACTATGTAGTGGAGATAGCTCCCTATCATTACATACACAGTTGCCTCAATCTTTTCAAAAGCTGTACGATAGCTCGACGCCTGTAGCTCAGTGGCAACGGTGCCAGACACATACATTGGAGCTGGCGGGTTCAAACCCAGCCCAGGCCTGCCAAACAACAATAACAACTGCAACCAAAAAATAGCTGGGCGTTTTGGCAGGTGCCTATAGTCCACAGCCACTTGGGTGGCTGAGGCAAGAAAATTGCTTAAGCCCAAGAGTTTGAGGTTGCTGTGAGTTGTGATGCCATAGCACTCTACTCAGGGTGACATAGTGAGACTATCTCAAAAAAA
>NW_003852409.1:16002235-16021862 GCF_000181295.1 Otolemur garnettii | reverse complement strand
CACATTTTTAATAGGGTGGTCAAGGAAGGCTGGATTCAAACCTGCCACCTTAGGTGTATGTGGCTGGCGCCTTAGCCACTTGAGTCACAGGCGCCGAGCCACAATATTTTCTATGGATATACCATAACACATTTTTCTAGTTTCCCAATTCCCTACGGCTAGACATTTGCATTATTTCTACCCTGCTGCTATTACAAACAATGCTGCAGTGGGTGTATTTGTATACATGACATTTCTGATGCATGGGCAAGTGTACATACAGAATGCACTTCCAAATCAGAACTTCAGTATTGCTACTGCCCTGCACTATACTGTACCAACATCTATTTCCAAGAAAGTATAAGAGTTCTGGTTTAATAACATCTCCCAGACCAGATGTATTTGATTATGTATTATCAAACTTTTTTTTTTTGGAGACAGTCTCACTTTGTTGGCCTAAGCTTCATGGCATCATAGCTCTCAGCAACCTCAAACTTTTGGGCTCAAGTGATTCTCTTGCCTCAGTCTCCCAAGTAGCTGGGACTATAGATGCCTACGACAATGCCTGGTTAAGTTTTAGAGATGGCGTCTCCCTCTTGCTCCAGCTGGTCTTGAACTCCTGAGCTCAAGTAATCCACCTGCCTTGGCCTCCCAGAGTGGTAGGATTACAGGCCTGAGGTACCACCACCACCGCCCACCCCCCAACAACTTTTTTTTTTTTTTAAAGACAGAGTCTTTCTGTGTTGCTGGACTATACGGTGCAGTGGCGTTATCATAGCTCATGGCAGCTTCCAACTCTTAGGCTCAAGTAATCCTCCCACCTCCCAGTCTCCTGAGTACCTGGAACTATAGGTATGCACCATCACGCCCGATAATCTTGTTAAATGTTTTTAGAGACAGGGCCTTGCAATGTTCCCATGTTGGTATCAAATTTCTGGCATCAAGCAATCTGCTCGTCCTGCCTCAGCCTCCCAAGTAGCTAGGATTATAGGAGTGAGCCACCTGACCCAGCATATTATCAAACTTCTTAATCTCTGTTTATTTAATTGGTAAAACATTATGGTTTTATTTATTTTGCATTTCTTTTATAAATGAGATTTAACACTTTTTCCCAAATACTTCCTAGCTTGGTTTTGTCATTTTTAATTCTTTTCCTCCTCTATTCATTTTCTTTTCTACACTGACTTATAGGAAGTCTAGATATGTTTAGGAATATTTACATTTATGCTTAGTCTTAATTCTTGATATTATTTACATATTTATTTAATTCTATTATTATATTTTACACATTATATTTTAGCTCTCATATTTATACATATGATGGCATTTTTTTGTAAGCTTTTAGTTTGCTTTTTATATTTGTGACTCTTACATTCATGGGATTGAATTTCTCTTCTCTAAAAACGTATTCTACATTTTGTGTTATACTTAGAGGTTTTTCTCCCCCATAAAACCATAAAACAATCCTTATCTGTTTTCTTGAAAAATATGCATCTTTAACATTTAAATATTTAATAATCGGAACTTGTTTTTATGTGGAGAACAAGGTAGGCATCAATTCAGTATTTTTCTAAATAGCCACCCAACTGTCCTGACACTGACTGAACAATCTATTTTTTTCATCACTGACATGAGATGGCATCTTTATCACATGCTAAGGGTCTTGCTCTTTTGCCTGGACTTGAGGGCAGTGGTACCATAGCTCAATGCAGCCTTTAACTGTTGGGCTCAAGTGGTCCTCCTCTGCCTCAACCTCCTGAGTAGCTGGGATTACAGGCACACACTACCATGCCTGGCTAATTTTGAAATTTTTTGCTATCGCCCAGGCCTGTTTTGAACTCTAGGGCTCAAGCAATCCTCCTGCCTCAGCCTCTTCAGTAGCTGCAATACAGGCATATGCCACTGTACCCAGCTTAAATATTCTATTTATGTTTGTATGTATGTATGTATTTTTTTATTTTTTGAGACAGAGTCTCACTTTGTCCCCCTTGATAGAGTGCTTTTACGTCATAGCTCACAGCAACCTCAAACTCTTGGGCTCAAGCAATTCTCTTGCCTCAGCCTCCCAAGTAGCTGGAGCTACAGGCGCCAGCAACAGTGCCCAGCTATTTTTAGAAATGGGGTTCACTTTGGCTCAGGCTGATCTCTGAGCTCAGGCAATCCATCTTTGGCCTCCCAGAGTGCTAGGATTACAGGTATGAGCCACTGTGCCATGCCTTATGTATATATTTTTTGAGACAGGGTATTGCTTTGTCATCTGGGCTAGAGTGCAGTGGCATCAACATAGCTTACTGCAGCCTCAAACTCCTGAGCTAGGCTCAAGCAGTCCTCCTGCCTCAGCTTCCCAAGTAGCTGGGACTCCATGCATGTGCCACTATGCTTGGCTAATTTTTCTATTTTTTTGTGGAGACACTGTCTCTCCCTATGTTGGTCAGTCTGGTGTTGAACTCCTGGCCTCAAGTGATCCCCTTACTTCAGCCTTCCAAACTGCTGGGATTACAGCCATGAGCCACCACATCCAGCCCAAATCCTCTATTTTTATACAGCATATATTGACACTCCCTTATAAGCAAAATTAATATACCATATGCTTCCACTTTCTTTTCCAACTAATCACTTTCTTTTTCTAAAATTTTATTTTGTTGTTTTCATTTTCTATTATATTACTTTTCCTGGTCCTTATAATTGTTAGATTTCAATTTCATTATTTTATTTAGTTCTTCTAGTGTTACCTTTATACTGTCAAGTATTTATATACTCTATTACTTTATTACTTTAAAAAAAACTTTTGATTTAATATTTGTTCATTGCTCTAATTCAAACAAACAAAAACATGCAGTAACAATAATGATCACCACTCAGCAAGACACCACCACACATGGACACCATCACAGCTGTGAGACACTCATATATCAAGGTTAGAAAACCTTAACAGAGCTGTTTGTACAGTGGTGGCAAGTTTACGAACTGTCAGACTTCTTGTATACAGTGTCTACGCCTTGCTAAGTCAATTCTTTTTCATGTATTTGTCATCTATGAATCTCAAGAACTCAGCATATAGGCTGAACACAGTGGCTCATGCCTGTAATCCTAGCACTCTGGGAGGATGAGGCAGGTGGATTGCTTGAGCTCATGAGTTCGAGACAGCCTGAGCCAGAGTGAGTCCCCATCTCTACTAAAAATAGAAAGACTGAGGCAGGAGGATCCCTTGAGCCCAGAAGTTGGAGCTTGCTATGACGCCACAACACTCTATCCAGGGTGACAGTTTGAGAGTCTCAAAAAAAAAAAAAACTCAGCATATGTTCCAAATAAATATGTGAACTGTTAAAAGAATTTTAAATCCACAGATTCACCACATGTACTTTGAATGACTGACACCCCAATCTTCAACCTGAATATGATAGAAAAGGGAGAAGTTCTAGATGCGTGGTTTTCAAAAACGTACTTCGAAAATGTCTCTTTTTCTTCCAGACCGTTCACTTCCAATAACTCCCTTCTACTTATATGCTGTACCCTGACAAGCAGTCCTTCCCTCACTAGTCTGGTTTTGGTTATAAGTAGGGGACAGGCCATAAATTCTCTTTGTAGAAGGTACAGTGATCCCAGTTCTTTGAATGGTTACACTTCTTGCCCGTACCATTCACAAGAGACATAGTATTTATCATTTAAACTTATTCTGAGCTTCTCTGAAGGAGAAACCACCCTGTAAAACTCTGTACAATGTAAGGAGCCTTCAGTAAATGTTGACAACAGACTGAAGGGTTTTAGGTTACTGACTTCCAGAAGATCTGCAACCTGGAGTGTGATCCCAGGAAGAGCCTCGTCACTGGTTCAGGGACACCTCCCAACAGCCTGAGTAAAGTTTTTATACAGACAGCTTTTTCATACTTATTCACATGGTCTCTATGCTCCATTAATCTAATTATTTCCTGTCTTGTTAGGAGATGGCACGGAAAAACACATAATTGCTGCAGTATCTTACGTCCTCATTTAATTTGAGGAGATTTATGTTAGATTTAAATTCAGAACCATTTGCTTCTATTGCTGCAGTACTCAATTTGAAGTAAAAACAAACTTAGCTATCATAGCACTTCATGGTTTTATTAAAGCAATACATCTGAAGCAATAAGAAACATTTCCCAATGTTTAACTTCTCCTTTATTGCTTTCATTTAAGAGAAGAGTATTTTGTCTCATTTTTCACTTGATAGAGAAAAGAAATGATGTCTGAATTCTCTTTACAAACCAGTGAATGAATGATTGAGTCCATGAGCTCATTAAATAAAAATGTATTTTAAGTTTGAAAAGTAAAAAGAAGTCTGGTGAACAGATTTATATTTATGAAGCTGCAGTTTAAATGAATATTTAATCCACATTTGTGAATACCTGGCGTGCCTCCTAACATTCCAAGAAGACCCATGGAGTGTAGTCAAAGGCAAATTCCTGACAGTTATAAAAACGACATCATTGCTAAGGAGATGACTTAACACACATAAAACTAATTTAAAAGACCATACATGGCACTGTGCAATTAGGCATTGAACTTATGGCACGTACCCTAGGTCCATAAGAATTCAGAAAGAGGAAGAGGAGAAAAAGAGAAGTCAAATAGAGCTTGAGCTGTGTTGGAGCTCGAATCCATGGAGGAGCTGGGACTTAGGCTGGTTTTAAAAGATATGTATCATCTGGTTAAGCAGATCAAGAGGGAGAGGCATCCCGGGAAGAAGGGCATGAGGGAGAGATGGAAAGGAATCTGGATTGTGTTCATGAAGACTATAAAATGCCGATCCTGGTTTTGAGGTGGGGTAGGGTTAGAGTGGGAAATAAAGCTAGACCAAGTCGGAGGCAGCAGGATTGCTTCAGCCCAAAAGTCGGGGGCCGCAGTCAGCCATAATTGCTGAACTCCAGCCTACATGACAGACTCATAGAGCAAGACTTCATTTCTTACAAAAAAAAAAAAAAGAACCCAAAAAACTACACCAGTAGGATGACGACATAGAAGGTTTTATATAGTAATTATAAACATATATGGCAAGTAGAAAAGACTGAATATGCTAAGTGCAAAGAACTTCCAAATGTCAATCATTTGAAGAAGTTGCTTCCTATTTTTTATTTTAATTTTTTGCAGAGTTGGGGTCTTGATATATTGTCCAGCCTGGACTCAAACTCTTTTTTTTTTTTTTCTTGCAGAGACAGAGTCTCACTTTATCACCCTCAGTAGAATGCCGTGGCATCACAGCTCACGGCAACCTCCAACTCCTGGGCTTAGGCAATTCTCTTGCCTCAGCCTCCCGAGTAGCTGGGACTACAGGCACCCGCCACATTGCCTGGCTTTTTTTCTGTTGTTGTTACAGGTTGGCCAGGGCTGGGTTTGAACCCGCCACCCTTGGTATATGGGGCTGGCGCCCTACTGACTGAGCCACAGGTGCTGCCCATGAACTCAAACTCTTGAGCTCAAGTGATCCTTCTGCTTTATCACCCTCCCCTCCCCCTGCCCCCCGCCAGTTGCTAGGACTATAGGCATGCACCATTATATCCAGCTGCTGCTTTAAAAAAAAAAATCAATATCCATTTTTCTACTTCTAACATTCCTTCTTGCTCCTTTGCTGTTATTTTCTTCCATCTGTTTACTTGTTTTGTGTCTGTCTCTCTCCAAAGGACTGTAACCTCCATAAGAGATGAGACTTCACTGCTTTATTACCAAAGTCTAGAAGAGCACTGGAGAAGTTCAGCATTATTGTTTAACACTATTATTCAGTAACTATCTGTTGATTGAATTAACACCAAAGCTGAAAGAAAAGATACTGAGATAACTGTGTGTATAATTATACAATCCATTTAACGCCACAGATTGATTGCATTTAGAAAGCATTAAAAACTAAAGTTGAGTTGCATAAAATTAAGTTCTGGGACTCACAATCAGAATATCATATACATGCACCATATCCTTTGTTAGGACTCTTCACAGCCCTAGGGCAGGTGGTATGGACATCTCTAATAATGGCATAAAATCACCTGTGAGATCAAGATTTTCCCAGGGCCAGTTTCTTGCAGCCATCACACAAATAGTTACATGAATACACCTTTATCTTACTATCAGGATAAGGGGAAAAAAATAATATCTTACCAAAACTTCAGACCAGAACAAATATGTCCATAAAAACCAAGGGATAGGCTCGGCGCCTGTGGCTCAAACAGCTAAGGCACCAGCCACATACACCTTAGCTGGTGGGTTCAAATCCAGCCCAGGCCCGCCAAACAACAATATGGCTACAACCAAAAAAAAAAAAAAAAAAAGAGCCAGGCGTTGTGGCAGACACCTGTAGTCCCAGCTACTTGTGAGGCAGAGGCAGGAGAATCGCTTAAGCCCAGGAGTTGGAGGTTGTTGTGAGCTGTGATGTCATAGCACTCTACCCAAGGTGACAGCTTGAGGCTCTGTCTCTAAAAGAAAACACCAATGGGTAGCTTCCCTCCCTTCTCCTCAACCTCCACTTTAAAAAGAGAATATCTTGCTACTATGCTGTTATCTATTAGGTACTATATTAATTTCTTCCATTAGACATATTCATCTGAAAGAAATCAAATTTTCTTATGGATCTATGTTAGAGAATAATAATCTTGGTATTAAAAAAAAAAGGTCCCTGGTTAGTGATCTTACGAATTAGGTCAACTTCAATTTTATTTGTCAGTGGTTAAAAAAAATCATAACTGCCAATATTCACGTTTCTTTATATGTAAATAGCAATAGCTCCTAATCCCTATAATTTATTGGGAAAAACCAGTGTGCTTTTAAAGTGGAAAATAGGCTTGGTGCCCGTACTCAGCGGTTAGGGCACCAGCCACACACACCAGGGGCAGGTGGGTTCAAACCTGGCACGCGCCTGCTAAAAACAACGACAACTACAACAAAAAAATAGCTGGGTATTGTAGCAGGCGCCTGTAGTCTCAGCTATTTGGGAGACGGAAGCAAGAGAATCACTTAAGCCCAAGAGTTGAGGTTGTGAGCTACGACACTACTGCACTCTAAAGAGGGTGACATAATGAGACTGTCTCAAAAAAAAAAGTGGAAAATAAATTGTGATAACCTTTTAACAGTCATAAGATGTATTAAAAAGTCAGTGTCTTCTTTTTTCTTTAAATACTCACCCCCTTGCACATTTTTAAGCTTTCTCCTAGAACTTTAAAATGCAGGCTATTTTCTGGGATTGTTAACATCACTAATTGAAGCCAGATTTCTACGCTATTACAGCTATCTGACCAGCAAATTATTTTTATGCTCGGTTAATCTTTCCTAATAGTGGAAGGAAAACACATTTCTCACATACACACTGAGGAGCTCTAAATTTTAAACAATAGTACCAGTCAGTCCAGTATGACTTTTTGATAGTACTTTTCCACTAGAGCAGAAGTTACTTAAATAAACATTAGTCACCTGCGCGTTTCTCCTGGATGTGACTCAGCAGCCTCTGGAGAATTTTCTCCTTAATAAAAATTTAGAGGCTGGGCGAGGTGGCTCATGCCTATAATCCTAGCACTCTGGGACGCCAAGGAGGGTGGATTGTTTAAGCTCAAGAGTTCAAGACCAGCCCGAGCAACAACAAGACCCTGTCTTGAAAAATAGCTGGGTGTTGTGGCAGGCGCCTGTTGTCCCAACTACTTGGGAGGCTGAGGCTAGAGGATCGCCTGAGCCCAAGAGTTTGAGGTTGCTGTGAGCTATGACACCACAGCACTCTACCAAAGGCAACAAAATTTAATATAAATTTAGAAAACAGAAAATAGAGCACAAAATTTACCAGCATTCATTAAAATAACACAAGAGCCTAGAGTACAGGGGAAAGGTCTTCCTCTTTTTCTCTTCTGTATCAACTGTTGTCTTCACAAATGAATTACACCAGCCCAAGGGTCTGTGTGCTGTAAGATGGGGATGAGACTTTGCACATGTAAAAGAGACCACACGTTGACCTTCTAGATCTTCACAGCAGGAAATAAATTTATGGCCAAATAGGATGCAGGAGTCTGTATTTTTAACAAGTCCCCAGATGGTTCTAATATAGAGGTAGTCCAGTAGGCCATGCTGAAACAGTCCCCCAGAAGACCTAGAAAAATGACTTTTTGAAATTTTGAAATATGAAGGGGGTACAAACATATGTTTTTGTTATGAGGATGTAACAGGACTTCTGGTGTGCCCATCACCAGAATCGTGCACACTGTACATAATAGGTAAGTTTTTATCCCACACCCACCCCAACCCTCCCACATCTTGGTTTCTCATGTCTTTTATTCGTAGACTCTGTGCCCATGTGTACCAATCTATTAGCTCCCACTTATCAGTGAGAATATGTGTATATCATGTTTGGTTTTCCATTCCTGAGACATTTAGGATAATGGTCCCCAATTCCCTCCATATTCCTGCAAATGACATTATTTCATTCTTTCTTGTAGCTGAATAATACTCATGGTATATATATACCACATTCTCTTTATCCACTCATAAATTGAAGGGCACTTAGGTTGATTCCATATCTTTGCCACTGTGAATTGTGCTGCTATAAACATTTGAGTACAGGTGTCTTTTTTTTTCCAGATTAACACAAATGTTCAAAAGATTAGGTTATAACGTTTGCATCTGTTAGGTAAAGTCCTTGTTGCAGGGTCCTGCACCCTCGAATACAGGTGTCTTTTTGACAAAAATGACTTCGTTTCCTTTAAGTAGATACCCAGCAGTGGGACTGTGGGGTTGAATGGTGGGTCTACATTTATTTCTTTGAGGACTCTTCATACTGTTTTCCATAGAGCCTGTACTAATCTGCAGTCCCACCAACAGTGTATAAATGTGCCTTTTTCTCTGCATCTACACTGTCATCTACTGTGTTTTGACTTTTTAATAATGGCCATTCTGATAGGGGTAAGATGACAATCGTTTTACTTTGCATTAATCTAATGGTTAGTGATGTTGAGTATTTTTTCATGTTTGTGGGCCATTTGTCTATCTCTTTTTGAAAAACTTCTGTTCATGACTTTTGCCCACTTTTTGATAGGGTTTATTCTTTTCTTGCTGATTTGAGTTCATTGAGTTCAGTCTTTTGTCAGATATACAGTTTGCAAATTTTCTACCATTCTGTACATTGTCTATTTGCTCTGCTGATTATTTCCTTTGCTGTGCAGAAGTCTTCCTTCAAATAAGCCTCAGCCCAAACCCTGCCTCAGTTATATTGTAGCACCTGCCACAATGCTGAAACAGCAGATTTTCTGGTTGAAAGATGTTTTTTTTTGAGACAGAGTCTGACTTTGTTACCCTTGGTAGAGTGCTGTGGCATCACAGCTCACAGCAACCTCAAACTCTTGGGCTTAAGTGATTCTCTTGCCTCAGCCTCCCAAGTAGCTGGGACTACAGGCGCCCACCTATTTTTCTTGTTGCAGTTGTCATTGTTGTTTAGCTGGCCTGGGCCAGGTTTGAACCCACCAGCCTGGGTGTATGTGGCTGGTGCCCTAGCCACTGAGCTATGAGCGCCACCTGGTTGAAAGTTTTTATTTCCAGCCTGGCGCAGTGGCTCATGCCTGTAATCTTAGCACTATGGGAGGCTGAGGCAGGTGGATTGCCTGAGCTCAGCAGTTCAAGACCAGCCTAAGCAAGAGCAAAAGCCCATCTCTACCAAAAATAGAAAAATTAGCCATGTGTCATGGCAGGCACCTGTAGTCCCTGCTACTATGGAGGCTGAGGCAGGAGGATCACTTGGGCTGAAGAGTTTGAGGTTGCTGTGAGCTATGATGATACCACAGCACTCAACCCCAGGGCAACAGAGTAGGGCTCTGTCACACATACAAACACAAAGTTTTTATGTCCCACACAGAACAGGTGCTAAATAAATAATATTCATTTGAGTGATTTATTTTTTTTTGAGACAAAGTCTCAATCTTTTGCTCTGGGTAGAGTGTTATGGTGTCACAGCTCACAGCAACCTCAGACTCCCAAGTAGCTGGGACTACAGGCACCCGATACAACACCCAACTATTTGTTTGGTTATAGTTGTCCTTGTTGTTTGATAGGCCTGGGCTGTATTCGAACCCGCCAGCTCTGGTATATGTGGCTGGAGCCCTAGCCACTGAGCTAAAGGCACCGAGCCTCATTTAAGTGATTTTTGTTCAGTGAAAAAACCATAAAAGATCATATTGGTCTGACTGGTACTATTATTAGACAAAATAATGAATGAATTAAAAAAATATTTCCCTTTGAAACCCACTAGATTCAGACTTTTTCTTTCTTAGTTTCTCTGAAATATTTCTTAAGTTCAATACTGTCTGTCTAATTGCCAAAGGCCATTTTTCAAGTCTAATCTTACTTGATGCCTCTCAGGACATCTGACATAGTGTGATCAATAGTTAATGGCTCCAGCTTTGGCAAATACTTGCTAATTCTTTCAAGGTAGATTCTATAAAGGCCACCAATGTTAAACATAAATAAATACCCTGTCACTGACACATGTGAATACCTGAGTTAATACCTCTGTCCAAAACAGCTCTCAGAAGACCTCCCACTCCACAAGACTGTGGCCTGAGGGGCTCACGGTACTGCTGTAGAAAGAGACACCATGTGACTTCACCAATTCAGTATCATTCTAAACAAGGGCATAATCACAGAATGCTACCTCCTCAGAATGCTGCTTTTTTAATTAAATTGGGAAAACAAGGGATTCTCGTCAATCTCTTCTTCCCCTCAAAAAAGAGCTCTGGCATTGCAAGAGTGACCTAGCAAGTCTTGAGGACAGCCTTGCCATGCTAGAGACTGCTCTGGGTTGGCCACATCTGCTCAGGGGGTGTGAATTTAACAGGTTTTACAAGAAGGAACATTCAGTGAAACCTAAGAAGATGCAAAAAGGAGACAGATAACAGGTGTGAATGAAAACAAGATGAAGCTCCTCAGATCTCAAACTGAATTTCAAGTCACCGAAAAGAAATTATGCATTCTGCACCAGAGCAAAGGTGAGAGAAGAGTGGAACAAGAGAATAAATATTGTACTATATTAATCACAGTAAGAAGCACTTTTGTCTTGGCCAAAATAAATTCTTAAATCAACTTTAGAATGTAGCTGCACTTGCAGGGTTAGCAGCACGAAACCCACATGACTGTAATTAATGTAATAAATCATGTTGTGGACTTTTCTACAGAATGTGACAGTACTCGCTGATATATTGCTTATTAGAGACTGTAGAAAATTTCTTCCCCACTTTTTATTATAAGCCAAAGACACTGAATCAAGAGTACCTTCTTGTGACGTGTCTGAAATATCTGCTGCCAGTGTAATACATAAAATATACAGTGAGAGTTGCAGCCATCAGATTCTGAAATACAAGACATTGTATACAATTTTCAAAAAGAATTTTGTTTTTTAACTCCTTGATTTAAGGTAGTCATAGAAGACATATGGATTCATTACAGATGTGACATTTACGTTTTCCACAGTGTCAGTCATGAAAGCCAACACTTTGCATATGTGGCTCCATTAGTATATAGCACAGAGCATTTTAAACAGGCATTGCTGCATCAATCTGTATGTTTGTTTTTTTGTTTTTTTTGAGACAGAGTTTCACTATGTTGCCCTCGGTAGAGTGCTGTGGCATCACAGCTCACAGCAACCTCAAACTCTTTGGCTTAAGCAATTCTCTTGCCTCAGCCTCCTGAGTAACTGAATTACAAGCATCCACCACAACGCCCAGCTATTTTTTGGTTGCAGTTGTCATTGTTGGTTAGCAGGTCCAGGCTGGGCTCAAACCTGCCAGCTTTGGTATATGTGGCTGGCGCCTTACTCACTGAGCTACGGGTGCCAAGCCATCAATCTGTATGTTTTCATTGTTTTCAACATCTGACTCTTCAGAAAAAAAGTTTATTCATTTATTAAATCAAATCACTTTATTTATTTATTTTTTTTTATTGAGACAAGAGTCTCGCTTTGTGGCCCTCTATGTGCCCTGGCCTCAAAGCTCACAGCAACCTCAAACTCTTAGGCACAAGCAATTCTCTTGCCTCAGCCTCCATAGTAGCTGGGATGATAGGTGCCCACCACAATACCTGGCTATTTTTGTTTGTTTGTTTGTTTAGCAGGCCCAGGCAAGGTTCGAACCCACAAGCCCAGTGCATGTGGCCAGTGCCTTAACCACTGAGTTACGGGTGCCCCTCAAATCACTTTAAAAGGTCTCTGCACAGTTCAGGAATTCAGCCACGATTGCATTTCGCAAACCCTTTAATTTGCTGTGCATAAGTATCTTCTAATTTAGAAATACCTGACGTTTAAAAAACAGATTGTTTAAAGGGCATTACTGACATAAGGAAAAGGTTGTATTACATTATTTTTCCTCTAGTAAACATAACTTCATTCATTTTATCATAAAAGTCATATACAGAAAATACAAAAGGTATAAAGAAAGACAGCAAAAAACTGTCCATAAATCCATCAACCAAAGATAGCCAGTGGATACGCATGATATATGTTTTCCAATTTAAATTTTTAATTAAAACTATTACTCTTTAATTACCAAAAGTCTAGTCCATTCTATCTTAACTATACAATTCAGTTTTCTTTTGTGATTTATTTTATTTTTCTCTGAAATAAAAATAAGTTTACTTTTATAAACTTAGGAGAACTGTTAACACAAATACATTACTAACATATTCCTTTTGAGAGTATAAAATGTTATATTTTAAGACTGGAGTAAGGATTTAACATTGGATTTACTATCCCTTGGTGACATAAAATTCCTTCCCTGGGTACTGACTGGGCATCCCCTGTGTTCTCTCTTGCTCCTGTTCAAACTGTGTTCCCCCCAGTAGCCTGAGTGAGTGAGCTTTCTAAATATTCCCGGTCTGTCCATAGCACTGCCCTGTTTAAATTCCTTCCACGAATTCCTACTGATCTTAAGTGAAGGAGCGATATTTGGTCTTTCCCACAAGCCTCTGGTCTACCGTACCTCTTCCATTCCAGCCATAGTGGCCTCTAGGCCAGGCTCTCTGTTCAGCATCTCAAGGGTATCACGTCTCTCAAAGAGTTTGCACAAGCTGATCCCCCTATCAGGAATATACTCTTGACCTCCATTTCCAAACCTCTCATCCTTCATCCTCAATACGAATGTCACTTCTTTAGTAGAATCTTTCCATATCTTCCCCTTAACCCAATACATTCTCTGTTCTGTCCTACCAAACTAACAATGTGTAATTATTTATTGATTAGGTGACTCATAGAAGGTCCATGAGGAGCTTACACTAAAATGTAAGCTTCATGAGGGCAGGAACTTTATTTTCCACTGACCTCACCCACAGTTGGAAGAAATGAATAGCAGGCACTCATTAATATTTATTAAATAAATGAGTTAATTGGACTATCAGAAAAGATAGACTAAAACTAGATTTAAAAATGAAGTCAAAAGAAAAGAGTAAAAATGAAAGTTATCTCCTTTTCATTTCCAGAAATTCTTTGCACATTTGCTTCGAACATTCACTATAAACATATTCAACACCTCAACATGGCAGGCACTGTTTTAAGGCTCATCTGGACATGTTCTCCTCAACTATTAAACACTTAGATTTTCATCCATCCTTGTGGAGACAACAAAAACAAGCAGAAACAGGACAAGAAAAGAAAAACCAAAAATAGACATCTTGTTAATGATTTCTGGAGGGAAAAAGCAAACAGGGAAAGTTGGTGCAGGTCTGGAACAGCAATTCCAGCTAAAAGGCAGACGCTGGGACATCCACGAGAACCATCATTGTGACGAGTGAGCCTAGTGGTTAAAGGCACGAATTTGGGCATGGATCTGCTCGGGTCAAAATTCCAGCTTTCCTGCCTCTTGTAGTGATTTCTAGTAACTTTAATCTTTCTATGACTTAGTTTCTTCACCTGTAAAATGGAGTTAATTATAGTCCTAACTTCAAAGAATTGTGAGAACAGAGTAAATATAAGGAATAAGTGAGATAACAAGTACTCTTTAAGTGCTGGCTATTATTATTGCTATTTTGCACATAGTAATCAGACAGCTACCCGCATACGACCCTGTGCACTAAAGAGGGGTTTGAAAGGTAAATAAGAATCACCTTTTGCTACCAGTACATGACCAAACTGAGTATATAAAAAGTGCTTTTCATGCGTTGACTGAAATTCTATGGCTTACATGACTGAGAACAAACATAACATACAAGGTAACATGATGAATTTAAGAGATGAAATGGGCTCGGCGCCTGTGGCTCAAGTGGCTAAGGCGCCGGCCACATACACCTAAGGTGGCGGGTTTGAATCCAGCCCAGGCCCACCAAACAACAATGATGGCTGCAACCAAAAAATAGCCAGACGTTGTGGCGGGCACCTGTGGTCCCAGCTACTTGGGAGGCGGAGGCAGGAGACTCACTTGAGCCCAGGTGTTGGAGGTTGCTGTGAGCTGTAATGCCGTAGCACTCTACCCAGGGGCACAGCTTGAGGCTCTGTCTCAAAAAAAAAAAAGAGATGAAATGCTCTCAATGTAGGGGTATCTGGCGCAGCTCCTGGGGGAATGGCTCAACTACAACTTGGACTTTACCTAGCAAACACAATGTAACCTACTCACCTGCACCCTCAGGCTAATCTGACGTTTAAAATAAAGTGAGATGAAATGCTATACCACAATAGAAATAGTTACTACAAACTTTTGATTAGAAACCATTTCTTCTTTAAAGTTACATTAAATTTATGTAAGTGCATATCTTAATCCTATCAAAATATGAAGACATCCTTTAATGAAAATGCATAATCAAATAAAACAAAAGCAGTAATTAATCAACTTGAACAAAAGACATATGGAACATAAAACAAAAGGGAAACAGATAATACATAAAAATGGAAATGTGCAAAACTCTAATAAATTATGTCCCTCTCTTCTGAGTTAGGTTATTCATATTCATTAAATTCTATCCAAGAAGTAATAAACCTAATGGAAAGGAGGATGCCAATTTCTCTAAGTGGGCCCATGGATAATAACGAAACATATTTTTGAAAAGTTCTTTATAAAATAAAAAATATTTTTCTATATGGATTAGCATTCTATTACCCATTTATAAATACAGGCAAACAGAAACATAAAGCTTTTCTCTTAATGATGAGATGATTGTTTCTTAAAACAGAGAAAAATAATTTAGCAGGATTCATTATAATAGTATACAAAATGTTAAAAAGCTAGTGACCTATAACATAAATCTTAACATTTCTAGACACTAAAAATAATCTGTAATATATAACTTCAGGTATTATTTTTAAAGAAGATACATTTATATATATCAAAATCACAGAAAAAGTAAATCTTAGAATAACAAGGATTCTTTATTTTAGCTCTATTGAATAAAGCTAAAGATAAACAAGTAGTAAGTTTTTTTAAAATTCCAAACTATAATAAGCCATTTCATTATCATCGTTAGAGGTGTCCAAACTTTTGTGATATATAAAAATGCTTTTGAACAGCAGTCCTTTTGTCAACATATATATACATATTATAAAATATATATGAAATATATGTATTTAATATATTTATTGAAATATATAATATTTCTTTTTTAGACAGAGTCTCCTTTTGTCGACTTGGGTAGAGTGTCCTGGCATCATATCCCACAGCAACCTCAAACTCTTGGGCTCAAGTGAGCCTCTTGCCTCAGCCTAAATAGCTAGAACTACAGGCACCTGCCACAATGCCTGGCTATTTTTACAGACAGGGTCTCGCTCTTGCTCAGGCTGGTGTTGAATTCCTGAGCTCAAGCAATCCACCACCTTGGCCTCCCAGAGTGCTAGGATTATAGGCGTGAGCTACCGCGCCCAGCAAGCCAACTAATATATTAAAGGCTGGTAAAGCTTACTTTCTTTCTTAGTTTAAATAAAAAACAGGAAGTCTAGTATTTTCTGATGGCATCCTTATGGATCACTGTGTGATTATACTGGGCAACACTGAGCCATATCACTCAGTGATATATCGTTGTCACTTCATGCATTATCTTCCATTTGTACCTAAATATTTTTCTATTATTATTATATTACAGTTATGTATACTTTTATAGAGAAATTAATAAAATTCTATTCCTATGATCACTTTGAGAAATGAAGAAAAGAGGTCAAATAACAGGCTTATGTATGATAGGTGGATTTATTTATTTAGAGACAGAGTCTCAAGCTATCGCCCTTGGTACATGCCATGGCATCCCAGCTCACAGCAACCTCCAACTCTTGGGCTTAAACAATTCTTTTGCCTCAGCCTCCCAAGTAGCTAGGACTACAGGCGCCCGCCACAATGCCCAACTATTTTTCTGGTTGTAGTTGGCATTGTTGTTTGGCAGGCCTGGGCTGGATTTGAACTTGCCAGGTCTGGTGTATATGGCTGGCGCCCTAGCTGCTTGAGCTACAAGCACCGAGCCTGACAGGTGGATTTAAAGCAAAATACTAATAGTGACTGGTCACTGCTAACTTGGAATAAAAAATTTGGATGTACTTACTGTTTTAAAATTCTTATGTTATGGCAGCCCCTGTGGCTCAGTCAGTAGGGCACCCGCCACATACACTGGGACTGGCAGGTTCGAACCTGGCCTGGGCCTGCTAAACAACAATGCAACAACAAAAAAAAATAGCCAGGCATTGTGACAGGCACCTGTAGTCTCAGCTACTTGGGAGACTGAGGCAAGAGAAGTGCTTAAGCCCAAGAGTCTGAGGTTGCTGTGAGCTGTGACGCCACCGCACTCTACCCAGGGCAGCAGGGTGACGGCTTGAGACTTTTTTCCCAGAATAAAATAAAATAAAATAAAATTCTTACATTAGAAGTGGCAGAAACATATGAGAGAAGATGCTCAAGATCATTAGTCATTAGAGAAACACAAATGGAAACCACAGTGAGATACCACCTCACACTTCCTAGGATGGCTAAAATCCAAAGTTGGAGTGCAGCACATGTTGGCAAGGATGTGAAGAAACTGGACACATAACCATGCTGGTGGAAATGTAAAATGGCACAGCCATGTAGGAAAACAACTTGGCTCAAAAACTTAAAAACATACCATATGACCCAGCAAGTTCACTCCTAGCAATACACTCAAGAGAACTGAAAGCATATGTCCACATGAAAGCTTGTACAGGAATGTTCACAGCAGAGCATTATTCACAATAGCATAGAAACAAGGCAAATGCCCATTAATTGATGAATGGGTAAACAAAAGTGGTACAATGGAATATTATTCAGCCATAAAAAGGAACAAAATACTGATAAGTACTATAACATGAATAGATCTTAAAACATTATACTTTGAGTTAGATGTGAAAACACTACACTGTACTCCACGTTTGCATTAATGTATACAGCTATCATTTAATAAAAAAAAAAAGGAAAAAAAATTATGCTAAGAGAAAGAAACCAGACACAAAAGGCTATATACCGTGTTTACCCGAAAATAAGACACTGTCTTATATTATTTTTTTTCTCAAGAAGACACACTAGGGCTTATTTTCAGGGGATGTCTTCCTCTCTGCGAAATGCATATACGCTGCATAGCCACACCCATCACTAGGTCTTATTATGGGGTAGGGCTTATATTTAACAAATGCATAGGGAAATCCTGATAGGGCTTATTTTTTGGGTAGGTCTTATTTGGGGGGAAACACAGTATTGTATGATTCCATTTACATGAAATGTCTAGAATAGGCAAATCTTAGACACAAAAAAGTAGATTAGTGAATACTAGAGGCAGAGGGCTAAGGGGAAGGGGAGGCAATGGAGTAACAATGTTCAGGAATTACTTAGTGGTGAAGACAGCACAACTCTGTGCATATTCCAAAACCACTGAATTGTATACTTTAAAAGGGTGAGTTTTATGGTACATGGATTATATCTGAATATATTGGAAATATTTTGACAGAAATTACTATCTGTCTACCAAAATCTGTTCTCCCTATATTCTAGAACTTCCCAGCTACTCTATGTTTACAAGCCTCCTTTGAAGCTGGTGCTTATGGAAAGTACTCTGTCCTAAGAATTGTCCAGAGTCCTCAGTTGCTGCCCAGTGCTCTATCTTGACAATCTATTTAACTTACTAACTACAAATATAGTCCTAGTCTAGTCCTTCCTCTGGTCAGACACGTAACTACCTGTCCACCCAAATTATAGAACATTCCTTTCAAATTTTATCAGTTCCTAGACTAATAAGCAAAAAAAAAAAAAAAAAAAAAAAAGAGTGTATTAGTTCCAGCTACTTGTTATTTTGCTGAATGGTACAAGACAATTTTCAGCTTTTGATGATGGCTCCTTGGCCTTTGACTTTGTGGCTGAGGATTGGTTAAGGGCCAAGGCAGAGTCTGCATTTCACCCTCAGTGGAACTATGCATGTCTATTCAGATTCTGCAGTGGAAAAGCACCCCAGGGGCAGAGATGGCACCCTGACAGCAACACTGACCAATGCAAATAAGGAGTATGGAAGCCCTGTTACTCTCTGCCATTCAAAAAGAATTTGACATTTTTAATTTTAAAAATACACATTATAAAAATTAAAGCCAAAACAGTATGTAGAACAAAAAGTTGAAGGTTGCCGCCCACCGTACCTCAAAACTCTTTCCTCCACTTCCGTTCTTCAAGAGTCATTACCATAAACCATTTAGTATGTATCAATACACGAGGTTTTTTTCCTATTATAAAAATGGGATATTATATCCATATTTCTGCCAGTTGTTAGACACAAGTCCACCCTACTTCAGTACATTTACAGGTATCTCATCTTTCCAACTACCTTACATTATTGTATTCTTCCATTACCTGAAAAGCACATGCCTCCTTTCAGAGAGTAGCAGCTACTCCTATCTAATCTACTCTTTTCATGGAGAATTTTCTAGACTTGGGCATCATTTTACTCAGGCTTCCATTGTCTTTTTTACTAAGATGTCTTCTTATTGCCTTATTTTTGTATGCTGAACCAGGGTGACAAGTGAAAACTACTTCTCCCAGTAAGCATTATTATCAAAGTAGTTCTAGTTTATCAACAGCTAATAGTTACTGATCACTCACCATGTACCCGGCATTTCTCTTGAAGTGCTTTACCTTTATTAACTCATTGTTCCTCATAACAGCCTTATTAGAACATATCATCATTATCCTTATTTCTATAGATAATAAAACTGAGAACCAGAAGGTTAAGGTAATGTGCCCAAAGTCACTAGGGTACAACGTTAAAACCAGGCAGTCTGGTTCAAGTCCATATGAGTAACTACTATACTGCTTTTTAAGAGTGATGTATAATCTAACATATCATTGTATTCTTTTAAAAATCCACGTATTAAGTACTGAATTAAAAGCGAAATGTGGCTAGGCATGGTGGCTCACACCTTTGAGGCTGCAGTGAGCTATGATGACACCACTGCACTTGAGCCCTGGCAACAAGGTGAGATCCTGTCTCAAAAGAATTCTTCAGTAAGAAATAAAAAGTTAAAGCTGTAGAGTTTGGATAAATAATAGCATATTCTTTCCTCTAAGAATTCTAATCTTGGCTCGGCGCCTATAGCTCAACCAGCTAAGGCGCCAGCCACGTACACCTAAGGTGGCGAGTTCGAAGCCAGCCCGGGCCGCCAAACAACAATGACGGCTGTAACCAAAAAATAGCTGGGCGTTGTGGC
>NW_003852409.1:15996976-16001827 GCF_000181295.1 Otolemur garnettii | reverse complement strand
GAGCAAAGTTCTTAAGTATTCCTATCACTCGAAAACAGTGGGAAGAATGGAGACACTTATGGCCTCATCTTTAGGTGGAAGAAGTATATTTTTTTTCCTCTTTCATTATTTTTAATTTTTCTATTCATTACCTAATCATCAAATTGGAAGGTTAATGAAAATGAATTAAATCCTCATCTTTTGTACCAAAGAATCTATAGATATTTCATGAAGTTGATAAATCAAGAAACTAAGGTGCATTAAGTCAGATTTACTTGATTATTAATCTGGTCACTGTTCTTACCTGATTAAAAAAAGCTTAAAATTGCCTTGGAGCCATAGAAGCATAATTTTTCATTTCTGCTATGCTCTATAAATACTTCTTCTGGTTCTAAGATGTGCTTTTGGGAAAACAAGCCATTAGTTACATAAATGAGATCTAGGTTGAAAGAGGAGTTATTGTTAGACCTATGATGAAGGGCATCACCTGCCCTCTGCCCATCCCTGCTGGGACCCAAGATGGTCAGGCAGTTTGCCTGTGAGGAGGAGGCGGCGGCTGCTGCTTCTCTAATGAAAACAGACTTAGGGATGACATTTGAATTTCAGGGATGCTGGAGCTACGGCTTCAGAGCACTGACACGGACTTGTCTGCCCTGAGATGGTGCACTATTTGATCCTTTTAGACCATGAGGAATGGACACCAATCTAGAAAACCAAGGTCAACACCTCCTCAGTTCTAACATGGTTCCTGGCTTCTTAGGAGTCTTAGTCAAATCCAAATTCACCGAAAGAAAATTGTACTCTGAGGTTTACAGCATTTGCTCGTTTACTGTATTTGGGCACATTTTATATATTGGGAAGTCTTAATCATACATAGGTGAAGTTCAAATGCATCTAAATAATGGGGTTTTTACTTCATTGGTATAATATAAAAATGCCCTATCTTCAATAAAAGACTAATTGGGAAGGCTTTTGTGTGAAATTCTAAGACAAATGAAACTAAAAAAGGATGTGCAAGCACTCAAAAGATAGATGTTAAGATACAATTTCTCAGAAAACTGTATTTGTACAACATAAAGCAGTTGGGCTTGATTTTCTTTTGTCCTCGCAAACAATTATATTTTAAATTCTTAAAGGTCACTAGTCTGCAAAAATAAGCAACATAATAATTTTAATATAACTAGGTTTGCTATTTTCAGTTGAGAAGAATGTGTTTCAAATAAATCATGATATGGAATGGGCTGTCTACAGCCTCTGCACTTTTAATTTCTAAGAAAGACTTGCCTTTCATTTATCATGGTGGCTTAATTGTTCATTTACCTACTGTTAGTCATGTATCATCCTAGGAACAGTCTTAATAAATGTGCTATCTAAAGGCAACCAATTTAGTCTTTACAGAATCATTCACAGTTTGATTAACAGCATCTCAGTTCAGGAAATATTTAAAAACATTTTTGTTTTTTAAATTGAGGGTGTTTTGAAAGGGCAAGAGCTCCTCTCTCCTATTAAGAGTGTATACAGGATGAGAACAGAAACTGTGTTTTGCTTTATTTGTGGCTGTATCTGAAGTATTCAATCTGAACCTGGCACTTTGTAGGCTTGCAATGGATGTTTGTTCAATGAATGGATGGATGATCATGGCATGCTTCAAAACTCTTCCCAATCTTCTATCCTAACACAGAGGACTTCACATTATACTGCACCATAGATCTGTGTGCCCTGAAGACATTTTGGTGTAACCTAAAACGGCACTATACCTTTGCCCAAGGAATATACAGCTAATGACACTCAAAGGTCATCAAGTTCTGTACTTAACTTCTGCAACATCTCCCTCTGTCTCCTCCTCTCCAGGGCCTTCACTGCCGACCTATATGAGCCCGTATTGCCACTAACCATCTGGATTGCTTTAATACCCTAACATACAGCTTCCACATCCCAGCCTCTTCTCCAGTGCTATCAGGGTGATCTTCTAAGATAATGAACTGTGTCCCTCTGCCCCCCATGAAGGACGTCTGTGATACCACAATAGAAAAAAAGACTGAGACACACATCTCTCTTACAGAGTTGATGCTCCTATTAAACCCTGGGTCCTTTAAAATTTTTTTTAAAAATTATCTTTTTAAGATATAATCTGGCAGCTGAAGCTTTGGGTAAGTAATAGGAATGACTTGAAATAAAAGAAGGGAATGAAGAAGCAATCAGCAGTTAAGGCTATTCCTGCACCAACACAGGCCGAGGACGCGGTGCACAGCAGCAATCCTGTCCCCCTCACTGAACAAGCAGGAGGCCAGGCTCCTCCCCAGCCATCATAACTTCCACCAAATATCTATTTCTTTGTGCCTCATTTCCCAGCAGTAAAATAAAGGAAACAACCTCTTTCTCTGTAGAACTCAGGCAATGATGATTCTGGAAATAAAAGTGCTATACCGATAATAAAGGACATTTTGTTTTTGCGTTTTTTATTCATTTCAGCAGAAGAGCTTTAAAAATCCTAAGGAGGCAACCCACAGAGTTAAAATTTATGATGATAATTCTCTATTCTTTATCCATAAACAAGTACAATGAAGACAATGGTAGTGAAGTTTGCTTTAAAAAAACCTTCCATATTCAGTATTAATAATAATGTCATAATGCCTTCAAAAATACTCTATAATTTTATTTATACTTCACAATCTATATTTTAAAAGTACTCACATTTTGGGTGAGGCAAGGTGGCTAACGCCTGTAATCCTAGCACTCTGGATCCTGGGGCGGGTGGATCGCTTGAGCTCACAAGTTCAAGATCAGCCTGAGCAAGAGTGAGACCCCATCTCCGCTAAAAATGAAAAACTGAGGTAAGAGGATCTCTTGGGCCCGAAAGTTTTAGGTTGCTGTGAGCTATGACACCATGGCACTCTACCCAGGGTGACAAAGTGAGACTCTGTCTCAAAATAAAGACTATTCACATTTCAAATATGAAACCTATAGAAAAGTATATATAGAAAAATACTAACTAAAGTGTGCTCACCATGAACTGAGGGCTTTCTGTGGATTAATTTAATCTATCCATCAATGCTGTAAGATACATATATTATTATCTTTATTTTATAAACAAGAAAGCAAAGTCACACAGAGATTAACTTACTTGCCAAAGTCACCCAGAAAAGGAGCGGCAGACCTAGGATTTGAACCCAGGCCGTTGTTTGTCTGGAGTTCTACCCTTAAGCACTGTGCTAAGGTTGCCTCCTGTTAATGTAAGTTTATATTTCTACAGCTCAGATTTAATAAATGTTAACATTTTGTAGTATTATATGTCTTTTAACAAAGCTACAGATACAGCTCAAGTTTCCCATGTATCCAATTCCCATCCCTACCAAAGACAACCACAACCATGTAACCATCCAACGTGTGTGTGTGTGGTGGTGGTGGGGGTCACATACATTATATAGCAATGTTTGTGTTTTCTTTAAAAGCTATGGTATTCTAAAAGGTACAAAAGCAAATTATATAACCAAAAATTTGTGTTTCCCTGTAATATTACAGAAAAAAATGGTATGGTACTCTAATAATATTTTAGTATATAATGATATTCTGCAACTTTGTTTTTAAGATTTATCCATAAACAACAGAACCTCTGTAAGCTGACCACCTAAGGGACTGTAACAAACTGGTCAACACATAGAGGTTGTCAACATAAAAAAACTAGGTCTACTAAACTGATATGTATGTGTCTTTCCAACCTATAAAAATTAGGTCAAATTAAAGAGGTGGTCAACTATGGAGGTTTTACTGTGTGTGTATATTTTTAAAAATAAGTATATATTATATATTTTTAAAGTATAAATATATATGTGTGTGTGTGTGTGTGTGTGTGTAGTCTCTCCTCTGTTGACCCAGCTAGAGTGCAGTAGTGTCATCATAGATCACTGCAACCTCGAACTCCTGATCAAGTGATCCTCCTGCCTTAGAGTCTCATGTAACTGGGACTACAGGAAGGAGCAACCATGCCTGGCTTATTTTTTCTATTTTTCGTAGAGATGGGGTCTCGCTCTTGTTCAGGTTGGTCTCCCATTCCAGGCATCAAGTGATCCTCCCACCTTGGACTCCCAGAATACTAGGATTATAGGCATGAGCCACCACATCTGACTGATTTATCCATATAAGTAAATGAAGATCTGGTAGACTACTCTATTCCACTGAAAAATTTGCCACAATTTATTCATTCATTCCTCTACTAATAAAAATTAAAGTGTCAACTGACTTTTCCCCTTGTGATCACAAAGTTGCAATGTATATTCCTGTGCATATCCTTCATGTATCTATGACGAAATCTAAGGCAGATACTTAAAAACAGAATTCCTAGGTTGTACACATATAATACACACACCTTAACTTTATTAGATATTATAAATTGCTCTCCAAGTATTTGTACCTATTTATATTCCTACCAGCATGCCTTCATTTTCTCATACCTTCAACAGCACTTGGGATAATTAATATTAATGACTTCTGTCTTTCTGATGAGAGTAAAATAGTATCTCATTGTTATTTTAATTTGTATTTCCCTGAGTCTGGTGTGGGTACATTTGACTGGCAAAGCCTAAAGTCACGAGACTGCCCTTGCTGAAATATAAACTTGGAAGGCAAGTTTCTGTCCTTTCTTTGAGGAAGGGCAGGTACATAAAGTAGGGAATTCTCATACAGGAAGAGAGTTCAAAGTTACTGGGAAGCCAACATGGCTTATAACTCAGATCGCCACATTTCCTAGATTCTCAAGCTTTAATGTCTGTAATGTGTATACAAAGACACCCAGAGATCTGGTTAAATGCAGATCTCGGTTCTCTGGGTCTGGAATGGGGCCTGAGGTTTTGCATTTCTTTCTTTTTTTTTTTT
>NW_003852409.1:15988586-15995579 GCF_000181295.1 Otolemur garnettii | reverse complement strand
AGGCGCCAAGCCATATGAATCTTTCTAAATGCCGAATATAAATGTCTTAACACAATAACTAAGAAAATGCCATGAAGGCTATGTTAACCAGTTTGGTGAAAATATTTCAAATCATATATAAACCAGTACACTGTACCCCATGATTGCATTAATGTACACAGCTATGATTTAATAAAAAAGAAAGAAAGAAAACAAAGTCTTGTTTCAAATTCCTCTTGAAAAGGGAATGTATTTCTCAAGGAATAAGGAAATATATAAACTAATATGTGTGTATATATATAAATGCATATACATAAGCATTTATATACATATACATATGTATATCCATACTGTTTTTTTGGAGACAGAGTCTCACTTTGCTGCCGTTGGTAGTGTCATGGCCTCATAGCTCACAGCAACCTCAAACTCTTGGGCTCAAAGTAACCCTCTTACCTCAGCCTCTCAAGTAGTTGGAAGTATAGGCACCTGGCTATTTTTAGAGATGGGGTCTTGCTCTTACTCAGGCTGGTCTCGAAACCCATGAGTTCAGGCAATCCACCTGCCTCAGGTCTGCCAGAGTATTAGGATTACAGGCATGAGCCACCATGCCCAGCCTCATAAACATACACTTTTATACATACGTCTATCCCTTATATTAAAACACTATTCTAGTATACTCTGTCACTGAATGAAATACATAACAATTCTTCCTACCTGCCCACAGGACAATTAAATGCTCAAAACAAAACAAAATCAACAAACCTTTACATAAGTCTTCACAGGTATCTCTGGTTTGCTGTCCCTCTGAAGAATGACATATAGCATGTTCTTGGAAGAATACCCCCACCACACCCCCACACTCAGGTATGTGGTGATCTCAACTCAATACCATTTCCAGAGTGGGGACCTGATGCCCTGTGACTGGATCAGGGGTTACTGGCAATGCTGTGGACACAGGTTCTGTCCACTGCTAGGTGCTGAAATCCAGCAGCACAACCACCTAGGGTCCATGCAGGGATCAAATACCGTAGGTGAACCTAATATGGAGGAAGCCAAGGTAAACAATGGTAAGAGGGAAACAGAACTGCTGTCTGAACTCCAGATGTGTGCTTGTTTGAAGATCTGTCCTTGGACTATAAGGCAATTAATTCTCTCCTTCACTTATTTTAACTCAGGTCTTCTGAGAGAAACCATTGTTTATTGTGTCAACAGAGACCAAATATCTGGAAGTAATATATATCTTAATCAATTTTTAAAAGCTCACTGAATTCAATTTTACATGAGCAATTTTTCAAAAAAGTATATTAAATAATTTAGACTATTCTTTCTCTCTGAATGCACTGTTTTGCACAAAATATAATCAAACAATAAAATATATCAGAAAATATAAAGACATTAATAAAAACAGAACTGAAAACAAGAAGCAGATCCAATAATAAACAAAGATATGGTATGTGTGGTATGAATCACATCAGTGGAGAATGCAAATTATTCAACAATGATGCTGGGACATCTGACCTAAAAAAATAATGAAATGAGATTCTACCCCAAAATACATTCTAATTTTAGAGCTAAGTGTTAAAAAGGAAAGAGAAGAGGAGAAGAGAGGGGAAGAAAACTATAAAAGAACCAGAGGAAAACACAGGTAAATATTTATGCGATCTCAAGGTAGGGGAAGGACTTCCCAAGCAAAATACCAAAGACAGAAAAGACAACAGACAGACAGATGAATAGATGAGAAAACATTCTTTATAAAAATTAAGAAAATCTGTACCTCAAAAAAATGCCACCAACAAAATTAAAAGCTAATAGTAAAGTGGGAAAGGTATTTCCAATACACATGATAGACTGACTGTGTGAGTTACTGTTTCTAATACCTAAAGAACACATATGAATCTATTAGAAAAAGATAAAAATGTATATTTTCAAAAGAAATATATACATACATACAAAGCAAATCTGATAAGCAAATATTTCTTACTCCCATAAAACTTCTAGGGAAACAGTTGATTAATAAAAGGGAACCTTGAACAAAATCATAAAGGAAGCTGTATGTATGGGAGTATACATAATAAATATACCATAAAAATCCAACTCAATGCAATAAAGATTTAAATTTCATTATGACAAATGCCCAAAATTTACATAACCCTCCCCCCAAATTTATGAAATCCAAGCTACTGGTAGGTAGTCAATAATTCTTCTAACAATATACATCCTCTTTACTCACTGGTTGCTAAGATTTGGATTGAGCACTATGGCAGAAATGACATGAAAATTAATGATTTTACCCATACCTTGATTAACATTTTATAACTTTACGAGTTCAGTTCTGCAGAAGTAAGTATGACATTCCACTAGAGGAACAGAATTTAAATGGCCTTAGTAAAACTAAACAAAAAATGAACAATTTCTCTTTGTTTCTGACTCAATAGTCATTTGTCAAAGTATTTGTTTAAAAAATATTAAAGATACGTAGTACTTCTATAATGATCTGATAAAGACTCAAGCTTACACAGCACCCATATCAAAAGAGCCTGATTTAGCTTTCAGCTCATTCTTTCACAATCTTTCTTCTTTCCTTAGTCCCACGTGTGCCTTTTTAACTGTGTAAGGTTCCCCTGTACAAAGTCAGTAGTATACATACACTTGGACATGCTGGAGTCTAAATTTTTTAAAATCTATGTTTCAAATGATTATCTACTACAAATAAATATACAAACGCAAATGAATAAAACTTTAGAACACAGAATCTAGTTGGGTGCAAGGAAACAAAGGTAAATTATACAGTATCTCTATATACCTCTCACAAATAAAAAAAAGGTCCATCAGATTTTTAGTTGTCGCTTTGCTGTTTCCAGTCCAACTAGTGTTTCTCTAAAGCTAATGGCAGAACATCTCAGAAATACGATATCCTTCCACAGAACAGTGGATCAAAACACGAGGGTCCTTCCGTAGGAAATCCCCATTACCAATTCTTCACACTGTTTTTCTTGAAGGTTCAACTCCAAGCCAAACCAGTCCATCTGAGAGTAAAGCCAAATCACAGTTTATATTGTATCTATTCTGTGCTATCCTTGGACGTGCCTACTTTCACATAAAGTGTGATTCTTACTAAGGGGGGGGGGAGAAAAACCTAAGAGAATGTAATATACACAATAATAAATTAATTAAAATTATTTCTCTTTCAAACAGGCTGACTTTCTTTTCCAAAATACTCATAGTAAGATATTCATATACGGTTTAGTAAAGAGTCTCAGTGTCTCATTTACTATCCACTAGGCCAGCGCAACCCAGTTGCGACCCACAGGAACCGTATTAAAGGGTCGCAGCATTAGGAAGGTTGAGAACCACTGTACTTGGCAGATGCAAAGAAGCCTTGCATCTTGCTTTGCAGGGTAAATTAACAGAAGGGTATTAGACATAAATACTATAACAGTCTTACCAAACTGTTTGGGTACACCAGACCACTTTGCAAAACACACTTCTGAATTCTATTCTCCAACACAAATGAAGTGAGAATATAGAAAACTCTATCAGCGTAAGTCTCCTATTTATAAAAATATACATACATATGTTTGAATATAAATAAATAAGGGCAAGGGGAGGGGAAGCAAATAAAGAAACCAGATTCACAACTATGTAAGTGAAAAGGTCCTACTTATACTACATATCAAGAGTCAGATTGCCCAGGACAGTCTTTCACCAGCCCAATAAAGATAACAGTTTTTGTCTAGTGACATGAAGATTAGTCAAAGACTGTCATTCTTCAACGATTAAAGTAAAAAATTATAATTTTTTTTTAAAAAGAAAGATAAAGACAACCTATGAAATGGGAGAAAATATTTATAAATCATGTCTGATAAGGGTCTTATATCCAGAACACATAAGGAACTCCTACAACTGACCAATAAAAAGACAACCAAATTTAAAAATGGGCAAAGTATTTGAACAGACCATTTCCCAAAAGAAAATATACACAAGGCCCGAAAGCACATGAAAAAAAATCTCAGTATCATTAGCCCTGAGGGTAATGCAAATCAAAAGGACAAAAAGATACTAACACTACTTCATGCACCCAATAGGATACCTACAATTTTTTTAAACATGGAAAATAACAAGTGTTGATGATGTGGAGAGAAAGGAACCTTTATACATTACTGGTAAGAATGTAAAATGGTGGATCTTCTTGGGAAAACGGGTTGACAGCTCCTCAAAAAGTTAAATAGAGAGTTACCATAGGACCTAGCAATTTTGCTCCTAGGTAGTTACCCAAGCAAGATAAAAATAAATCTCCACACAAAAACTTCTACACAGGTGTTCACAGCAGCATTATTCAAAGATGAAAATAATCCAATTGGTTGTCCATCAAATAATAAAAGGAAAAATAAAATATGGCATATTCATACAACATTACGTGGCCATGAAAAGAAAGAAATGCTACAACACAGCTTAAGTTAAGATTATGCTAAGTGAAGGAGGAGGTGACGAAAGGCCATGTAATATGTGATTCCATTCATACAAAATGTATAGAACAGGCAAATCCATAGACAGAAAGCAGATTAGAGCTGCCAGGAAGTGGTGGGCAAGGAAGAGTGACTGCTGATGGCTAAGGGTTTCCTTCCGGGTGACAAAAATGTTCTGAAATTAGATAATGGTGACGGCTGTACCAAAACTGTGAATACGCCAAAACTCACACTGAATTGCATACTTTAAAAGAGTCCATTTTATGAGAAGGGAATTATACCTCTTCATAAAAAGAAAAGAAAAATGGATTAACTGAAAAGCATTAATTTTCAGTCATGAAATAAGTATTTTCAGTGTATTATTTTATGAATGACACCATGTCTTTTAAAAAATCATAAATGGAAGTTTTCCTTTGGGAATCTTAAAGTTGACAGTAAAATCAGAACGACATGTTTGAGGAGCAACTTAATTCTGAGAAGTTTCAGGGTAAAGGCACTGGTGCCTCAGGCTTCTAGGAAGCTTTTCCCAAAATACATGTCTTTTTTGAGAAGAACTGAAAGAAACCAAATTTCTGCTTCTATATTCTCTGCATATCTGTTCATCCTTGTCCATGTTTCTGCTTCTAGCCTGTTAGACCTGAATCATGAACCCAAAAGCATGAGACCAAAACCCCGTTATATAGTTACAGCCCAGAATGAACGTCAGGATTAAAGAACGTTAGAATGTGAGAATTACAGGTGTAAGGACCTCATATAATACAATTATTTCACTCTTCTCTCAATCAATTCCAGTTAAGCTCACGTATTTCAGAAATGCAAGTTACCTGATTCCTTGAAACTTTAAGAGAAAAGACTGAATGCTTCTCTTAGAAATGTTTGTTGCTTTAAAAAACTTACTTAAACTAACAAAGCAACTAAAATGAACAGCAATGCCAAGTTGGCTCAGGCAAATCAATAATGATGAAAAAGCCTTAGGTCTATTGTCATTATATGCCCTACCCAACATCATTTTGGCTTTAAACAGCAGCTAAATATCTTGGTACTAACAGAAAAGCATTTTTTTAAAACTTTCAAAAAAAACTGTACTATATAAAAATTTAGCTGACGGTCAGATAACAACCTTAAATCTAACCAGGCAGTATCAACAGCACAATCTGACAGCTGTCCTCTGAGCCCTGGGCCTTAATTCTGATACATGTCCCTTATCGTATCACCTGGATACCTTCTTTGTTTCTACGTTTCTGAGACTAACAAAGGGCTGAATTCTAGCAAACCGAGCCAATGGTTTGGGAAGTGCTGACGACGCGGCATTCTGTGATGCACGTGGATGAGGGACGTGCTGTCACCTCACATGCCATACCTGGTATGCACTGTGCTGTGGCCTCTGTGGTTATAGTTGCAGCAACTGGGGCCTGCTGCTGACTGGAGCTTACTTCTGGCTCTGTGTTAACTGAGGGAGAAAGGGCTACCTCACAGGAGGAGACCTGGCTGGGCAGATGGGACAGGAACTCTTCAGAAGCAACATGCTCATCCTGTCCAGGCAGCTGCAGGGCAGACAAAGGGATACTGATCTGTTTGTTAGGGTGGGATGTGCTCACAGGCATCTGCATGGCCACCTGTTGGCTGGTGCCATGGGTACCAGAGGGTCCTCTGTTTGGTGAAGCCAGAGATACCCTAGCAGTCTTCTGGACGATTGGCCTGGAGATAACAGAGGGGGATGCAGACATACCGTGTGGGTCTAGCTCCGTGCTGATGGCAGATGTCACGTGGGGAATCAGCTTAGCAGACCCAACACAAGAGGGCCCAGCATGAGTCTGAGGCTTGGGTTTTGCCATCTGTGTCAGTGACAGGGCTGGTCCATCAACCCCTCCTGTCAGCTCTGCGTTTGCCACAATGTAATAATCCTCAGGAATCTCTTGTTTGATTTTCTTGATGATGACATCACTGCTGCATTCGTCCACCATCTGCACATGGGAGCTTGAATGGAGGGAAGACGGGCCTATGCCAGGCCTTTTGCGAGCAATGCTTTGAGGCCTTTGGTTTTGAGGTTCAAAGTCACTATCCTCATCTGTAACAGACGACTCACAAACCATGTCAAACAGGGTGTTCTCATCTTCGTATTCTTCAACAGCTTCATCCAGTTCAGAGGGCTCACTGCAATAGGAGAAGTCACAAGAGTCTCTGGTCCGGTTACAGTCCAGCTTTGCTTTCACTGGTCTCCCAGGGTACCTTTCAACAGGGCTTGTCTGTGTCTCAGAAGGCACCCCAATAATACTGGGACTATCAGAATTAAAACTTCTGTTATCCTGGAAACAAACCCTCTCTTGGGACCCAGCTCTGCAAGTGGCTGTTAGCGGCCAGTGATAAGCATGGCCAGCACTACAGCCCCACATTGCTGTCAGGTTCCCATGGGAACCTTCCGAAAGCAAGTGTTTCAGGTTTGGAATGAGGCTGCAAATGGTCCCATGGCTGTGGGCCCAGCTGACCAACTTGGACAGATTTTCGGATGAGGTATGAAGACAATCCTCCATGTTCTAGGATCAGCAGT
>NW_003852409.1:15980614-15987318 GCF_000181295.1 Otolemur garnettii | reverse complement strand
AGTACTCAAATTATTTATATTTTATAGTGGCGGCAAAAAGTCTAGCGCTGGCCTTGAAAGTGACACGACTTATGAGGTATCATTATTAAAAAAAATATTGATAAGGAAAAGGTTAACTCTCAGGCATCAGCAAAAGTCACAATAGAGAACAAATGGTTAGAAACAAACAAATGGTTTGAAACAAACCATGTTCCATACAATAATGCACTAAAAATTGTGGGATACGCGCTGTCCTTATCAGGAACTAATGCTGTGACTGAACGTGTTTTTCCTACGGTAAATAAAGTGTGGATATCAGAAAAATCACAATTAAGCGTTGAGACTTTGAAAGCCATTTTGTATGTGAAATATAATTTAACAAATTCTTGTGAAAAATTTCATGATCTTTTAAACAATGACAACATCTACCAAAAAAATTCACTCAAATGAGAAATATGCCAAAGAATAATACTATACATCATTTTTTAATGTATATTTGTAAATTGTACTTATGTTGAAATTAAAAAATATATATTACAATACTATTTTTGCATTCTATGAAAATTTTTGTTGCTCCATACAGACCAAATTTTTAATTAAGAACCCCTCCCCCGTGGGGTCAATGGTGTCCCACTTTGACCATGTTAAAATCTGGTCACCTTACTATAAACCCAATAATAACCAACTACCAAATAGGAGTAAATCATTCCTTATTGGTCAGGAGACAAAAAGACCGCTGGTTATGCATCTTTGGCTGGGTGAAAGTGAGGACAAGATGGACAGGAAAAGTGAAAGGAGGCCTGGAAAGTCTCCTAGTGGGTGGAAGGGCTAAGCAAGGCTCTGTGAGGAGGGAGATCCAGGGAGTTTGGGACAAGGAGACACAAGGATTTTCATGTGTGGTTTAGTCTGCCTTGGTGATCTGCAGATATGGTGATAAGAGGTGCCTCCCAGGAGGTGGCTCTGTACTCAGGCACCAAGGCTTAACTGCAAGGCCAGGTGGTCATGCCAAAGTACACATCCGAGCCTCCATTTCCTGCCCTTACTCCATGGCTCCCCACCAGCCGGGTTATTTAAGTTCAAATCCTTTAACCTACTGAGGTCTCTGCTGACTGTGGCTACAGCCGCCTCTCAAAGCCTCATTTCCTACTGCACCATTGCCTTTTCCCATAGTTCTTGTGGTCCCCTCTTTTCTAAATAGTTTCTTCCCGCACTGGGCCCCTAAAAACTCATTCTTTGGCTTAACATGCAGCCCTTCTCTTTTGTCCCCTGACAAGTCCCTTCAAAACCAAACTTGGAGCCAGCACAATGGTATGTACTTGTGATCCCGGCTACTCCAGAGGCGTGCTTAAGCCCAAGAGTTTAAATTCAGCCTGGGCAACTTAGTGAGACCTCCAACTCTAAAAAAGGGGAGGAAGGGAGGGAGGAAAGAAGGGAGGAAGGGAGAGAGAGTGGGAGGGAAAAGAGAGAGAGGAAGAAAGACCAAGTACTTTTTTCACAGCTTGCCTAGAGTAAAGGAACAAAACTAAACAAACTGATGAGCCCCCTCCTGTTGCAGTCTTTCCAGACCCCCTTTCTGCCTCAGAGATTTATGTAGGTTCCCTCCACCCACGCCACTGGCTCCTCTTGAGGAATGTGCCTTTGCTACACTATTATTGCTCACTTTCCTGTCTTCTGGACCTGACTGAGGATCCCGAGAGCAGGACTACGACTTAATTATGCACTCATCAGTGTCCTCTTCTTGGGGACACAGAGATTAGTAATGCCTGGTCCTGTTCTTGAGATGTTAACAATCTATAGTCCAGCATATAGCCATTGCAGAATAAATGAATAAAGGATAAATAAATATATAATACTGTTAGCACCATCAACACTAACAAATTGAACACATAAAATTCAAATAGGGCGAGCACGATGGCTCACTCCTATAATCCTAGCACTCTAGGAGGCTGGGGCAAGTAGAAATTCATGAGTTCAGGAGTTGGAGACCATATGAGCAAGAGCCAGACCCCATCTCTACTAAAAATAGAAGAACTAGCCAGGCATCATGGCAGGTACTTGAGTCTCAGCTACTTGGGAGGCTGAGGCAAAAAGATTGCTCAAACCCAGGAGTCTGAGATTGCTGTGAGCTATGATGCTACTGCACTCTACCCAGGGTGACAGAGTGAGACTGCCTCAAAAAAAATAATAAAATATATATCCATGATTGCATTAATGTACACAGCTATGATTTAATAAAAAGATCTTTAAAAAATATAATATAATAAAACTCTCAAATAAGAAACATGAACTATCCTCCCATCACTTTTATTGTAATCATTCAAGGAGGAGAGGGTTTCCTCTGACGGTGTAACCAAAACACAACTGCCTTGCGTATGTAGGAGTGTTAATATGAACAATCAGAGCTCACGAAGCAGCTCATGAAGAAAATGAAGGTAACAGTGACCAGTTTAAGAGTCAGGAACTTCAAATTCCAGGCCTGAGATTGCAGTCTGGGGCCTCAGACAAGTCACAAATTATGTCTAGGCCTAGTATGATAGGACTACATGATCCTACACTTCCTTCATGCTTTAATAATTTAAGGACTTTATTTACATTCCTTTCATACACTTTGGTTTAAGTAGAAATGTAGATAAAAAGGAAAAGTTGGTGTATGAGTGTGTTCTGAACTTCTTGACATAGCTAGTGTACCAGAGACTACTATTTTGCTTAGCCAAAGTCCATTCTCTCTTAGTCCTTAGAGTCCCAAGCTGTTGGGCAGCAATGTGAGTACTAAAACTTATTTCCCAGCTTCCTCTGAAACAGGGGTGGCCCTGTGACACAGTTCTTTCTGCCTAGGGACATGTACACAGAGGGGTTTGGATCATAGTCCTGAAAGACACAATTCCAAATGCTATAATCTCAAACGTTGAAATCCTGAAAGATCAAAATCCCTAAAGTCTAAAATCTCTAAGGTCTAAAATCCCCGAAATCCCAATCACAGGATACTTGCATCACAGGAGGTGGAACTATTACCTTATTGTGTTCATTTGGAAATTAAGTATTGATTAAGGAGATGCACATGGGCACTGAATTGACGAGGGTCAGATTTGAGCACCTAAATTTTAGGTGACAACTTGATTAGATTAAGGCATACCTAGAAACCAGAGAAAGTGTTATTTTGAATGTGTTTGTGAGGGTGTTTCCAGAGAAGGTGGCCATGCGAGTCTGAATGGATTAGGTGGAGATCATCTACCCACAATGTTGGTGGACACCATCCAATTGGCCGGGGACACAGAAAGAACAAATACTGAAGGTGAACAGTCTCTCTCTGAAAGCCAGGACTGACTTCTCCTCTGTTGCCCTGGACATCAGAACTCCAAGACTTGCACCAGCAGTCCCTAGGGGCCTGAGTCCCCTTTCAGCCTCAGACTAAGTTACACCATCAGTTTCCCTGGTTCTGTGGCCTTTGGGTTTGGATGGGGCCATAAAACTAAGATTTGAAGGTCTCTAGCTTGCAGACATCCTACTGTGGTACTTCTCACGTATGTGTATGAGGGGGGATATAAATTCCCTCTCCCATGGCCCCCACTAGTATTTCTGTCTCTCTGGAGAACCCTAATACAGATTTGGTGTTGGGAAAGCTGAATTTCATTCCCTCTTACCGTATTCCTTGCAACACAATGGAACAGATCTGTAAAACTATTCCCTCACAATAAGTTAAGGGTATGAGGCTACTTAATGGTGTAAGATAAAAATTTAAAAGCTAATCATTATTGGTGCTGTGAAAGAAGAAAATTGCTTAATTGCAATGACCAAACAATAACCAGACTTTCAAGTGGACAGCATATACTTATAAGATTGGTAGACCACAACTACTCCCCAAAATGTAAGTGCAGTAAGTATTTCAAAGATTACGGAAGAAGTAAAAATTCAGGCAAAAAGTACAAAAAAAAAGCTCCCCTGCCAAAGTACTTAATCATGTACAACTTCTGCCTCTTCAGACATGGTGCCATGCTTGTGTCCAAGGAGCCCTCCATCAGAAAATAAGAATTCGACAAGCTCAGCCGTACACCAATGACACTCGCTGATACTGAGGTTCCTCCAGTTTATAAAACATATCAGATGGTAAATTACTCTTGATTAGGGATTTGACCATTGAAGAAGGCAGACTGACATTTACCATTAGATCCAACATAGAAAAACAGTACATCCTTCACTTTGGCTAATGGATGGCACTTTCAAAACTGTCCCCTCTGTTTATAAATCAACTATATAAAACAGAAAAGTAAAATACTTTGTAAAAACTTATTTAAAGACTTGGTGGTCTTTGCTGAAGAAAATGGATTCAAATGAATCCCTAAACCATAATGACAAATTCGAATTAAGTAAAATATAGCCTTCTAAGACCTTCTAATTTCAAGGTGTTACCTACCAATAAAGGTTATTTTTTTCCATCCAGCTCAATGCATTTGGCAAAAAATTCAGATGAGTGGATTGGCGACACAATACACAGCAATGACATTCCTTCCAACAGATGACATTCCAGGAGCTTTTAATAAATTAAAACCACATTTGCCTGCCTAAAGAAGCTGGCAAAGTTATTACCTGGTTAGGAAATAATTATGTGCATAGCACGGTAAGAAGACATTTATGCAACAGTGCTGCCGTTTAATCACCAGTATTGTTTCTGACAAATCTGTGGTCTGTGTATGACTGCACGTAGATGGGATTTCCACATACCCAAAGCAACAGAAAAGCATGGCACAGAAAACTGGAAAATTTAATAGGGAACAATCATGTCACTATATACTGAATCACAGAAGAATTTCAAAAGGAGCAGCACTACACAGAAAATGAATATGAATGTTTTCCCCGAGGAAAGTCATGTACTAAAAGAAAAAAAGCAGCTATTCATCAAGAGACAAGACTTCAAAATATAATTAGCTCAGGTAGACTGCCCTGAGCTCACAGGTTTGAGACCAGCCTGAATAAGAGCAAGACCTCGTCTCTAAAAATAGCCGGGCATTGTGGCACGCGCCTGTAGTCCCAGCTACTCAGGAGGCTGAGGCAAGAGAATTGCTTGAGCCCAAGAGTTGGAGGGTACTGTGAGCTGTGATGCCAAGCACTCTACCCAGGGCAACGAAGTGAGACTCTGTCTCTAAATAAATAAATAACTAAAATCAATTATCATGAAAGTCGACCAGCTCTTATGGACCACCTCTGTGCAAATGTCCATAATATGCCCTGTAATACACTTCTTCATATGACAAATTTCCTTTTTAGTTTTTTCTTGAATTTTTTTCTCACTATTTTAAGTTGTCAACATTAATTTTTTACAATTTCCTATGCTATGTATTTCATCTCTGCACCATTCCCAAAGCTGGAGATATAAATTGTGTAAAGACTTTCAGAGGGCTGTAATTTATTTTATGCATTTTGCGAATTTGACTCCAAAGGTACATTATCACAATGTTGACTCTGTGTAAATACTGGGTACATAAAAATGTTGAAACTTCCTCAGTATATAAAGAGATATCCTTTTTGTTCATTCGCATTTGTAAAAGATAAAATTTCTTCAGATTTAGGCTCTTTGCACTGCTGCATATACAGTGGTGAATCACTGTCGTTTTGATCAATCTCATCAAAAGACTTAGGCTGCCTGTCACAGTATTTCAAATGACATCCATTATATAAGCTATTTCTTTATGAATATGGTTTGTATGCTCATAAATGTTATGCCTGTGCAACTGTTGTAAGTGTAACTGTTTATGCTTCCAAAACTACGTATGTTAGTGTTGCCTATTTTACTGTATAAAGTGGCCTATGAAGTATTTGCTCATGTTTTTGTTTCTCAAATTCTCCTTTAAAAATAAGTATGTTTTAAATAATTCCTAAAATTATTTTTGCCAGAATCCTATTTTCAGGATTATGATTTTCACGATTTTAAACTTTAGGGATCTTAACATTATGGCATCCACAGCTGTGTCTTTCAGGATTATGATGGGCTTTTTAAATGGAAATCATGGGGTGGGCTTCTGGGAAAGCCTTCTGAAACACAGATTTGGCTGGGTTTTGTCTTTTCCCTTTAGTCCCTCCCCTTTCTTCCTACCTGGAAAAGATGTGATGGCTAGAACTCGAGAGGCCTTTTGGGAGCATAAAACAAGGATTTACAGATGAGGAGGAACTTGGGTCCCTGGTGACAATTCAGAGCCACCAAAATCAGCTCTGACATGGGCAAGACTCATTATTCGTAAGGGAAAGATAAACTGATCTTGTTCAAGCCACTATTGTTGGGAGTTTTCTGTTACATACAACTGAACTCAATTATTAATACACACAAAATAATATCTCTGGTTTTTAAAACCTGACAGCACAATCCTTCATTTTCTCTGCATAAAACACCAGTACAGCTGTTACTCAGACTAGACACCACAAATAATTCTTGAAAGGTCTTTAATTCTGTGTCAAAATGTTTATTATCTGTTTTCATTTAATTGTAATAGCAAATACAATCAATAAGCATATTATAAATCATCTAAATAATCACTTTATATCCAAGTATTACCCTATAATTACAGCACACCTCCGTTTTTTTATCTATACTCACATTAGGGCTGATAATCACTGAAAAGTGATGCCACTTAACTTCCAATTCACCGGGAAACATGTTTGTGTCATATTAATTTTAGCAGATATAAATTTTAAAACTTCTCTTTTGCACTAATAGTTTTCTTTTTTCTTTCTTT
>NW_003852409.1:15979699-15980024 GCF_000181295.1 Otolemur garnettii | reverse complement strand
TTATTAAAGCTTATATACTTAATTCTATAATATTCATAGATCTTAAAGAATCAACAGGTAGTAATCATTAAGTGACTTTTATTACATTCTAAAATTCATTGGCAATTTCATGAAGAGTCTCTTAAACTTTCGTTGAGTACTATAAAATGAAAATATTTTTCCAGAATTACTCTTAATACATTTCAACCTGGCAACCAACGTTAACTGGTAGTTTTGAGAGCATAATTAGCTGATATATAGGGCAATTAAATAGACTTGAGTTCAAGAAACAGTTATTATATTTCAACACATTCTAAGTTTAATACAAAATGGAATCAAAAATAAA
>NW_003852409.1:15972228-15977413 GCF_000181295.1 Otolemur garnettii | reverse complement strand
TCCCATTCTGAAGGTTGTCTGTTTGCTTTACTTACTGTGCTCTTGGCTGTGCAAAAGCTTTTTAGTTTGATCAGATCCCAGTAATGTATTTTTGGTGTTGCCCTTGGGGTCCTTCTCATAAAATATTCTCCCAGGCCAATTTCTTCAAGTGTCTTCTCTGTACTCTCTTCTAGTATTTTTTATGGTTTCATGTCTTAAGTTTAAATCTTTTATCCAGTGAGAATCAATTTTTGTTAATGGCGGGGAGGTGGGACACAATATTAAAGGGACTTTACCTGAAAAATGTAATCAGTGTAACCTAATTCTTTGTACCCTTAATGAACCTGAAACAATAAAAAGAAATGCTTCAAAACTATCAGTGTATCTACAATACTCATAAATACTTGAAAATTCTTACTTTCCCCATTATTGATGTTTTTGAATTTCTATAGTCTACACTGAGTAATTGTTAGAATATACTATCAGAAAAAGATTAAAATTACAATGACATTCCATTCATTCAAATTTGTCCTTGTGTGTTGACTAGTAATATTATTTAATCACATCTGAAAGTGGTTTTCCCATCAATGGGCGTGATTTGACATGATGATTCATGTTTTCCAGCCCACTCAAAGTACAGTAAATAGAAAACCTGAAAATTCTGTCTCAAGTGAGTGACATTAATATTTTTAACCACCTTTAAATTTATATAGTCTCATTCTCCTGATGGAATTTTCCAAGACTGAAGAGAGTAGCAGTGTCTTATAACAAAGAGCATGTCCTAGATGCTGAAAATACTGCCCCACCTTGGTAAGTAAACTAAAGGCAAGCTGAGCTCAGATTTCAGGGAACAATGTGAAAACCGCTCTGGCCAAGGTCACCAACTGACACTCCTCAGTCCTCTTCTCTTGGCCTCTCAGCAGCTCTCAGAGCTGTTCCTGTCTTACCTGAAACACTCTCTTTCCTTGGCTATCACAATATCTCCTTCCACTACTCAGCTATTCTTGGTCTCCTTTGCTGGCTCATCACCCTCTTTGTGATCTTTAAAAAGTAGAGTTTATCAGTCTGTTTTTTTCTCATATTATTCTCTCACTCGATAATACTCTCCTCCACCCCTATGGACTCGGTTATCGAATACTTACCCTGACAATATCCAAACTAACATCTCCATGAATGGTATTATTATTTCCTCAAGCCCAAATCCTTCAAGTCAGCCTTGACCCAAACATCCCCTTCACATCTCTGTGCAGAGAAATTTGCAGGGCTGGCTCAATTCCAAGAACTCATCCTGTGCCGCTGGGTTTGAAAATCACAAGTTTTACAAAGCTTCTGGTTTATATTACTGCTATACTTCTGAAGCTTCTAGGAAAAGATGAACATTCAGAGATGTACTTTCTTTATACAAACCTTAAATTAACATTTCAAATGTGGTAATAAGTTAATATTACTTATTGCATGCAAAGTGTTATATAATATATAAATTAGTTCCTATATCTTCACTAGCTCTCAGGACAGGAAGACAGATCTTTCCTACTATTGTGAAATATCTGCTCACAGGAGCATGAGCTGAAGCTATTGTGTATGTCACTGTAACCGTCCCTCCATTCTGACTCTTATTTTTAGGTATTGAGATGGTGAGTACTGGAAGTGGTGTAATTGTTCCAGATGAGATGGTGAGTCAGAGACAGTGTTGGGAATATGAGTAACCTATTTTTATTCACAGACTGAAATATTTTAAAAACTGAAATAGGCTTAACAAACATCAAGATAACATCAATTATAAGGCATGGGTAATAGGACTAATTTGGGGCCACAGCATTCATTTTAGAAAATATCCAAAAAAGGAGAGAGACCATTTTCCTGAGAAATACAAAGGAACTCAAAAGTTGACATAGTTTTGATTATTATGGTCTCTTTGTAAAGCACAAAAATTTCCTTACTCTCACATGTAATTATAGAACTTATACAGATTCACTGATCTATTTATCTATTTTACAATTAACACTAAATCATGGTGGGGTACAGTGGCTCACACCTGTAATTCCAGCACTTGGGAGGCTGCAGCAGGTGAATTGCCTATGCTCACAGGTTCAAAAGCAGCCTGAGCAAATGCAAGACCCCATCTCTAAAAAATAGCTGGGCATTGTGGCAGGCACCTGTAGTCCCAGCTGCTTGGGAGGAGGCAAGAGAATTGGTTGAGCCCAAGGGTTTGAGGTTACTGTGAGCTATGATGCCACAGCATTCTACTTGATGGTGTCACACAGCTCACAGCAACCTCCAACTCCTGGGCTTAGGCAATTCTCTTGCCCCAGCCTCCTGAGTAGCTGGGACTATGGGCGCCCACCACAACGCCCAGCTATTTTTTGTTACAGTTTGGCTGGGGGCCGAGTTTAACCCCACCACCCTCAGTATATGGGGCCAGCACCCTACCCACTGAGCCAGAGGTGCCGCCCTCCTAATAAACTTTCTTAACTATGTTAAAAATGTTTTCTTAATTAGAAAAGATGTCAAATTTTATTAGGTGTTTAGTCGACTGTAAATATGACTTTCTTTTTCATATCGTAAGTTACATTTACAGTTCTGTCAGTGTGACCCACCTTCCTTTCCTATAGCTACTTCTCAATTTCTGTCATTGGCCCATCACCCTTTTTCTGATCTTCAGGTTCATTAAAGGTCCTGGTTCTCTGCTTTTCTCACGGTACTGTCTCACAAGATGATGTTTTCATCCACCTCTGTGAATCTGGTTGGCAAAGAGATATACCCTAATGTTTCCCTAATTAATATCTTAGTAAATGGAGTTACCATCTTCCTGGCTACTAAGGCCTGAATCCCAGAGCTAGACTTCTAAATATTTTTAAGACTTGGGGATCTTTACCGAAATACACTGCTCAGGGGCTGGACAGATGTGTACCAGTCCCAGGCGTCTTCTTACTCTGTGACCCTTCTCTAAACATTTAATGCAGACTACTGAAGAGCAGCGACTGTCTAGTACCGTGTCTTCAACACTCTGACAAAGCCTAATGCACAAATGGCATTCAATAAATAGTGAAGGAACAGCCCAGTGAGATGATTCTTTATGTCTACTCACGTGTTGGCTCAATTGTCTACTTTGGACTGTGCAGTTCCCCGGGCCCACCACCTCCCACCCAACCTAATAAGAGCAGAGGTCTGCCCCTTTCAGATTGCATGAAGCACAATAATAGCTCAAAGAGGGAGAGGGCCAAAAATCTAACTGGGATGTTCACTAGACCAAAATCCTGTTACAAGTATGCACCATCTTTAACTGCAATTATTTAGACATTACTGAAAGCTGATTCAAAAAGCCTACTACAATCTTCTGCTTGGTTAACTGGAGAAGCCTAAGTGAAAAGAGCTGTATAATATTAATTCACAGCAAAATTAGAGGATGAAGCTATAAGGCCTAGAAGTTAGGTAGAAGTATTTGAGTGTGTATATGTGTTGGGTGGCAGATTTTCCCAAGGTGTACCTCCTTCCCTTCAATGAACCCAGCTAGTAGCCTCCTGGCTTTGAAAGCACAGACTGTATCCTGCACACAAAGGGTGGTAGGAAGAGACAGCAGGGCCTGCCTGGGAAGTACAGGGACAGAAACTGAGAGAAAGCTCAAGACTACTCAGGAGAAACATGAGATGCACAGAGCATTTTAAACTTCACACGGTGCTATGGTTCAAATATGTTACCTCCAAAATTCATGCTGAAACTAATCCCCACTGTAGTATTAACAGGTGGGGCCCTGGAAGGTCAGTACTTGGAAAAAGAAAACAACAATGCCTTTGGGGTAATGATTAAGTCATGGGGCTCTGCCCTCATGGATGGGGGTCAGTGCCTCTAAAGGGGCTGGAGTAGCCAGGGCACAGTGGCTTATGGCTATAATCCTCACACTGTAGGAAGCCGAGGCTGAAAGAGTGCTTGAGGCTAGAAGTTCCAGATCACCTTGAGCAAGAGTGAGCCTCTGTCTCTACAAAAAATAGGAAAATAAACCAGGTGATGTGGTGTGTACCTAAAGCCCCAGCTACTCAGGAGCCTGAGTCATGAGTCAGGAGGATCACTTGAGCCCAGTTTGAGGTTGCAGTGAGTTATGATGACACCACTGTACTCTAGCCCCAGCGACAAAGCAGAAGACTCTGTCTCAATCAATAGATCAATCCACGATAAAAAAAAAAAAAAGGTCTGGAGGGAACTGGTTTAGGCTGCTTTCTGCTCTTCTGCCACATGAGCATGCCACGGAGAATGGAGCAGGCCCTCACCAGACACAGCATCTGCCAGTACCTTCATCTTGGACTTCGTAGCCTCCATAGCTATGGGAAATAAATGTCTGCTCTTAATATAAAAATTACCTGGCCTACTTATTTTGTTATGACAACACAAATGGACTGAGCTACTTGGCTACCAAGCAACCCCTATTGAAGCCAAAGAGCAAACACCAAGGTCATCACTCTGTGTGGTGAATGTGTCTGTTGGCCACACTTGTTCCTCAACTCTCCCCCTTGCCCAGCCTCTGCTCATGCGATCTCAGAGACATCTATAGTGATTAAAACTATTAATATAAATGAGTTCACTCACTCTTAATAAAGTACTCCTTCACGATGCTGCCTGGGGATAAGCTTGCAGGTAGATGCTCTGAGCCCAGAAGATGGTACCAGCAATCACACCTACCACCTCCAAACTAGGCCTTCCTGCTCCAACTTTTGGGGCAGTCTCTTTTTCGAAAAACTCATCCTCTAATTTTTCACAGGGGGGAAAGACTTTTCCTTGGCTGTGTTAGGTGCTCAGCAGTAATCAGCTTGCTGGGTAGTCGGAATCTGATTCATCTTCTTTCCTTCTTCCAGGTTGGGGTTGGGGGAGGGCTTCTTCTGACGTGCTGCTTTCTTGTTTTCTGGGGTTCTCACAGATCTTAATTTTTGTTTTTCTTAGTTGGCATTTCATTTGGTTTTAAAACCTTTGGCTCCAGTGACTGAAGCCAATGTACAACTAGGAAGCCACTGTGCAGCGGTCCCCAAATTAGGCTGGATGCTGAAATTGAGAGAGGATACCCGAGAAGGGCGAGGTCTGGGAGAACAAGTCTTCTCAGGGAAACAGCAAGGATGCACCTGCAGGGTCCTCTCCATGGTGACTCTGCTCTTGGGAATTTATAGGCTTAACTTCCTGGAACCTGGAAATTTCCAAGTTCTGTGAAATCCTGTAGTTC
>NW_003852409.1:15970173-15971963 GCF_000181295.1 Otolemur garnettii | reverse complement strand
ATATAGGACCTGCTTCTTAGCTCAGTCCTAGAGATTCTGATTTCCCTCAAACTGGGCTGATTTCCGTTTAATATTTGAACATTAAGCATCACTGTTTCATGAGGTGTGAGGAAAAGGTGTACCAACTTCTGATTTCTTAAAAGAAATGTCCCTACCTAACACAGGCCTGGTTCCCACAAACTTGGCAGTCTCTTTTTCTATTTATATTTAACACATCAGGACTGTGAACACTAAGGGTAGATTACTTTGAACACAGTGTAAGCTGACTCTGCTTCAGAAACAAGAACTGTGAAGGCTTAAAACCAAAGATCCTTAATCTCTTGTCAGTCTGCCACCAAACTTTTTGAGAGTTTAAAGTACGACAACCTAAAGAAGCGTGATTTCTATGAGGAATATTTACTCACTTTGGGCCCTGAATGAATACGTGAACTAAATTCTCTGACGGATTGTTGAGGAAACACTCAACTACGCCTGCAAATAAAGTACAAGGATCCTCACAATCCAGATGCTCCTCAACCATGACCCTAAAATCATGAGACTGTGGAGAGAAGCAAAAGCTGCCATATATGAAAGTATTCACCAGTGAGTTAGTGGACCGGTTCCCAATGGAACCCTCCCACAGTGTCTAATTCTGCAGACTCCTTGGTGACACTCTGATTTTTAGAGGCTACAAACATCAGATTACAAAAGCAGGATGAATGAAAACTCAAACTGCAAACTGCCCAAGATGCAAGATTTTAGGACAAGTTGCTGGAAAAAGTACCAGAGAATTCCTTCAATGATATGCAAAGCCATTTTAACAAATGAATATCTGGCAGAGTTGAACCAGATGCAATTAGATCAGAGAGCAATTATGAAGAATTATCAAAGATGATACAATAGGTACTTTTAAAGAGAACAAATTTACTCTCCAAGAAGTAAGAGAGGACCTTGGGAAACCTGAAGAAGCAATAGAGTTTTTCTGCAAAAACATCCCTCTCTTCCTGACCTAGCTGAGGAAAATGTAACCGGTAAAGGATCCTGCGTCATGTTCTTATATAATTTTGTCAGAAAAACTATGTCTCCGAAAGGAACACTCAAGTCACTTTTTTTGGATTAGCCCAGTTTCAATTACATAAATTTTTTTAAATATTAAATTTTTAAAAAACTTTTCATGGTTTTCAGCTACTTTTTCAAATTAAACTCTGTGCAGTATCAATATTTAAAAGGAATAAAATTCTGACACATGCTACAACATGGATGAAACAAAGACATTAGCTAATTGTAATAAGCTAGATACAGAAAGACAAACACCATATGATTCCACTTACATGAGGTACCTGGGAGAGTTTAATCCAAAGAGATAAAAATAGAACAGTGGTTAACCTGAGGAGTTTTTTCTTGAGACAAAGTCTCACTTTGCCGCCCTGGGTAAAGTACAGTGGTGTCATAGCCTATACAACCTCAAAATCTAGGGCTCAAGAGATCTTCTTGACTTAGCCTCCCAAGTAGCTGGGATTACAGGTGCCCACCACAACGCCTGGCTAATTTTTCTATTTTTAGTGGAAGTGGGGTCTTGCTCTTGTTCAGGCAGGTCTTGAACTCCTGAGCTCAAGCAATCCTCAGCCTCCCAGAGTGGCAGGATTACAGGCAGGAGCTACTAGTCCCGGCCTAGGCACATTACATTGTCAGTTTGGGAATTATGAAAAAGTTCTGAAAATGGATGATGTGAAAAACAACACGAATGTGCTTAATGCTACTCAACTCTACACCTGGAAAATTGGTTAAATGGTTGATTTTTTTTTTTTTTT
>NW_003852409.1:15968963-15969970 GCF_000181295.1 Otolemur garnettii | reverse complement strand
GTATGTGGCTGGCGCCTTGAGCTACTTGAGCCACAGGCGCCGAGCCTAAATGGTTGATTTTTGTATTATATACTTTATACAATTAAAAAAACTCAGTAAAACAGAAATAATATGTAACTCCCTTAAAAAAAAAAAAAAAAAAGCTTGTGTAGTAAAGAGTTAATTCAGCAGGCTACGGTTACTCAAACCTCATACATTCACAGAAAGGAGAAGTAGCCATGACAGGCTCCTGAGAGATAACCTCTGAGTTCATGGAACGTCTTGCCTGACAGTGAACATTTTCCTATGCCTATGACCTTGAGCCACTGTATCATTTGGCCTCTGGGAGGTGGAGAATGAGTAGTTAAGGTCAATCACGCAGGTGCTGCATGTTTACATAACTGACAAATAAAAACCTTGGATATCAAAACTCAGGTGAGCTTCCCTGATTGGCAATACTTTCTGTCACCATTGCTGCTGGGAGAATTATTGCTGGTGTGACTCCACAAAGAGGGTATACATAGAATCTTATACCTGCTTTTCTGTTTTGTTTCACTGTAATAAACAATAACTATGAGTATAACAGCTTTTTGAGTTTTGTGAGTCCTTCTAGGGAATCACTGAACTTGGGGTGGGTCACTAAGTTCTCAATCAAGTTCCCTCACTATTTATGATTAATTTTTTATCCCTACTTTAAGTGGGTTCATTTAAATGCCCTTTCAATACCAGTTATCCTCAGCTAACAAAGATCTCATCAATAATCCTTAGAAAAATGGGTGACCAGGAATTCAGACTTGCTACAAGAGTTGTTCACAGTCATCCTGCTTTCCCATGGGTGTCTGCTGGTGATCTCAGGATGGTTACTAGGTTCAAGGTGCTGGAGCATATGAATTGTTTACACGTAAAGATTTACATTAAGGTGGATTTGGGTTCTGCCTACAGTAATATTCTCCATGCAAAGGCTCCAAATAGCTCAGAGAAGATATCCCAATGTACCAACGTGGCTTCTAAGGCCTCTGGATCTGGGC
>NW_003852409.1:15966364-15968632 GCF_000181295.1 Otolemur garnettii | reverse complement strand
ATTACCTCATGAGATAATTCTATCCCACTGAAACACTGAGCTCCAAATGCATTAAACTGATTCCAGTTTGCTGACCTATGGTATCTCAACTGCACATCTTTGCAAATGCTGCCATTTTTTGCCTGATTAAAGACCTTTTTACTCAGTCTTTACAATGTGGTTTATAAAAGGGTTTCTCAACCTCAAGACTATTACCACTGTGAGTCAGATCATTCTTTGTTGTGGGAAACTATCCTGTGCGCTTTCCCTACCCATGACATGCCAGTTGTACCTGCCCACCTCCAAGTTGTGACAAAATGTCTCCAGACATTATCAACTGCTTTCTCTACCCGGTCCCCACTGGCGGACCACTGAGTAAGAGTCACTTCTGCTGCTCTCCCCGCCCCAGGCTTAGTTAGGTGCCTCCACATTTGCTCCCCAGAAACCCTATGTCACCCTACTTAAATGTCCACTTCCGCTACAGCAGTAGCTTCTTGAGCATAACTCTTATGGCTTTGTTAATCATTACACTTTTAGCTCCCAGCCCAGTTTCCAATATGTAACGAGGCCTGAAAGATACCTGCAGACTAAATGGTTATGATTAGGCTGCAAAGAGTGGGAAGCTCAAAAAGAAAAGTGAGTGAAGGCAAGAAAGTGAGAAGCTTGGGATGTATACAGAACACTTTCATTTGCTTGTCAACAGAGTAGGTTAAGGGAAGTAGCAAGATATGAGTTAAGAAAAACAGGTTAGAATAGCATGTTAAGTTATAAAGGCCAAGCTTAAATAGCCTGAACTTTTCTGGGAAAGAGAAATGAGGGGACGGAAACAGATAATATTTGTTACAGTCCTTTCCACAATTCCATTCATCAACCAACATAAAAGTGTATTATATAATTGCCATCTTCAATGAAATTTCTTCTTGACATCTCAGAAAATGAAACACTACATGCATAAGTCTGTCCATCCAGAAACTTGGTAATACGCTTATATCAATTTGCTAGGGATGCCATAACAAAACACCTCAGACTGGGTGCCTTGAACAACAGAAAATTACCTCCTCACAGTTCTGGATGTGAGAAGTCTGAGATCAAGGTGCCAGCAGAGTTGGGCCTTCCTAAGCCTGCTCTCTGAGGTAGCTGACTTCCCCTAGTGTCTCATGGTCTTCCCCCTGTGCATGCACATGTCTCCAGCCAAATTTTCATTTCTATAAGGACACCAGTCATAAAGGATTAGGGCACAGCCTAAAGACCTGATTTTAACTAATTAATTACCTCTTTAAAGAACTTATTTTAAAATACAACACACTTACATTCAGAGGGAGGGGGGCACAATCCAGCCTATAAAATGTAAAACATATAGGGGAAAAAATGATAAAATCATTAATTCATTTCAAAACTATTAATTAGGACTACTATACAGCAAACACTATACTAAGGCACAGAAGGTTCAGTATTATACTAAGAGACACATTCCCTGTCCTCACAGAGCTCACAGTCTAAGGGCACAAAATCTAAACAAATGAATAAGGATGTTGTGGATTATGATGGGGAAGTGTGGGCTGCTGAGGAGCACAGAGAAGGGGTAGCTAACCCAGACCCCAAAGAGTCAAGGAGAGCTTCCTGGACAAAGGACAGATGAGTCCAGAGCAGAAACGTAAAAATAACTGAGTTATATAGACCAGGGCAGAGAGAGTGAGAGTATTCCAAGCAAGAAAGAGAATCCTGAGAAACATAAAATTCAGTATAGCAGGCACATGTAATACCCAACAATCAGTATGTTTGTTCAATTCAAACTGTATTCCTTTCTAAGTCATCCATACTATACAAATTTGCCAGCCTCAAAATAAGTATAATTTTGGCTAACTCAAGGACGCTCTACTACATGGTGCTCTAGAGCACCTTTGGTTACGATCAGCAGGGTTAAGAAAGGCATCTGTTAAGCTTAGTGTATTCAGTATATCAACAATATCCAAATCAATGAAAGCCAAGTCTCAAGAACTGTAGCCATTATTGTTCACAATTCACTAATATAAGAGACCCACATATCATTAATGAAATATTTCTTTAAAAAAGGTGAATGCTAAGACAAATCTTTCAGGAATATGGAGTCTAAAAAGAAAAAAAAAAAAACCACAATGACAAAGCATTACCCTGATGGAAGCCCCCTCTTCGAACTCATCTCCATGATGCTCTGTAAGCAGAAAAGCCACCCCTGCACATAACAGCACAAATCCTGTGTTAAAGTGGCATGTGTCAAAGGGATGACAGCATTCCCATTCTCATGTATTT
>NW_003852409.1:15963059-15965544 GCF_000181295.1 Otolemur garnettii | reverse complement strand
ATCCTGACACAACCAGGAGAGACTGGTCCCTCTTCCTGAGTCTCTCATGTTGAGGTTCTGAACCATAAGCTGAGTTTTGATTGCTGAGGCACTTTTATGATTTCCGAAATACTAAACTTAAAAATAAGATTAAAAATTAGACTGCAACTGGGTACAATTTCTTTTCTAAAGACTTGAAGTTCCACTTCTTTGAAAAGCGGACACATTTCTTTTGAAAAGGACCCCAGGCAGCAATGAGAGCAGCACGTCCTCTTAGTGTTCCCTAGGCCAGCTGTCTTCCTACCTTACACGTGTAGAAATGTGTTAAGTTGCAGAGTCTGACAAGCACTTAAGGAAATGAATCATTTCCCCTGACTCTTCAGAAGGGTGGAGTAGATTATAAAGCTCTAACTTGTAGTGTACCTAACTGGGATTCAGCAACTGTGGGCTTGCCCACTAAATAGCCGTGTGACTTTTAGCAAGCCCCTTTACTAGTCTTGATTCATTCATTTATTTATTCATAACTGAACTATTAACAGAACATCTATTCTCTTTCAAGCACTATGCTCAGGGCTAGAAATATAGCATTCAACAAGACAAATGTGATCCCTATTCCCACTGAGCTTTAAGTCTAGCTAGAAACGCCTAGAATTAAATGAGCAATTACAAAACAACATGGCTTGAGTTACAGTGAAGAAGTAATGAGAACTCCAAGTTTTTCACTAGCTAAAAAAGGGGGGATTGAACAGTGGTCTCTCAAGGCCCTTTCAGATCCAACATTCACTTCAAGTATAACAATTCAAAAAATTTTTTAAACTTTCCAAGTCACTAAACGTTTCCCCTCCATTTTATAGTAAAGAAGGCCACAGAGAAGAGACAAGGCTTAAAATCCATATCCTTTAACTAATGGGCAAAATAGAAACACAAATATGGAGAAAATAGAAATATTATAGAAACATGTATGTTCTGTGGCAGCACCCGTAGCTCAGTGGGTCGGGCGGCCCCACATGCACTCAGGCTGGCAGGTTCAAACCCAACCCGGGCCAGCTAAAAACAACAATGACAACTGCAACAACAAAAATAGCCAGGCATTGTGGCAGGTGCCTGTAGTCCCTGCTACTTGGGAGGTTAAGGCAAGAGAATTGCTTAAGCCCAACAGTTTGAGGTTGCTGTGAGCTATGACACCACAGCACTCTTACCCAGGGTGACAGCTTGAAACTCTGTCTCAAAGAAAAAAAGGAAAGAAAAGAAAAAGAAAAATCTATGTTCCAGTGACTTAGTATTTCAGCTAAAATCTCTTTGCAAATATTATAATCATTTATAAAATGAAAGATATTTCACATATTTATTCATTAAAAATATATTAAGCATCTTCTATGTACAATAAATTATACTAGATGCTGTATCACACCAAAAAATAAGTCATATACAGGTATTAAGAAACTCAAGAAGTTCCCAGTTTAAAGGTAAAGCTAATGAAGGAGTTAAGCATTTTATTGAATTCTTCAACTTCAGAAAATTAGTATCACACATAAAACACCATATAACCAAAGTATTCACATGATCTGGCCCTCTCAGCATCCATTGACATTTAATAGTTAATTTTTTGCTTAGATATATACATGAAGTTGATGGTTATTTCTGAGTATCCCTAAAATATTAAGAGATTTTAGTAATACTTGAACCTTTGTTTCCCCCCCCCCCCAAGGATGTGCCTATGTTTTGCCTTTTTATTTAATTTTAAAGTAAATGGGTTTGGATTGCTCCTGGCAGGAAGCCCCCAGGTGAGCATTTTTCGAGCTGTCTAGAATTTCCATTAGCTCAAGATGGACGCAAGTCATGAGGGATGCTTGATTCATGATGAGATCTCTGGGTAGCAAACTGAAGGCTGAACATTTCTTTCTGCACTACCAAAACAAGATGAAGTGAGAAACTTACAAAGCAAGCCATGTAACTTCCCCATTTCCCTCTATTTTGAGTAAAATTAAACCTTCATCATTTTGCAGATGGTAACTACACTAACTCCTGAGCCCCCAAATAATACCTAATCAACAAAAGAGTAAACTGCAGAGTATCATCACTTCCAAGTTTGAAAATATATTAAATTATCCTATAGCAAAAGAAAGAGACATGCCTCCTATGTACCCCACACATGTGTTTGCTATCTTATATAACTGGCATCCAACTCTCAACTTTGTTGTGAATGTTAAATGGAAAGGTTTGCTAAGCACCTAACATGGTAAAACCCATTCTAAACTGACCCCATCCCGACTCCTCCATGCCTTATCTAAACTAAAATCCATTAACATATTTTGGATTAAATATAAATAGTCATTATTCATTTACCTTGCATTTTGTTTCTAAAACTTCCCCCTTTTTTTTTTTATCATATTTGCCTTAAACTGGAGCAGATATGCTGTTTAATATCTAGTAGGTATTTAATACACAATAACTAATACTTCTATCATTGAAAAAGAGTTTAAGAAATTAGTTGGGCTCGGCGCCC
>NW_003852409.1:15954123-15958142 GCF_000181295.1 Otolemur garnettii | reverse complement strand
ACTTTTCAGTCAATTAGGTATCTTATGAGAGCATATTTTCTATTGGGGTGATTATCTTTGCATTACAGGAGCTTCTTAAGGATTCTAGATATGAACCCTTTATCACCTATATGTGTTGAAATATCTTGTGCCATTCTGTGCTTTGCTTTTCACTCTCTTACTGACTTTTAATAAAAATTCCCTAATATTAAAGTGGTTCAGTTTATTAATTTTTCCATGATAATTACTGCCTTTGGTTCTTATTTAAGATACAGCAGAACCTCTATAAGTTGACCACCAAAAGAACTGTAACAAACTGCCCAACATGCGTAGGTGGTTAACATAAGGAACTAGGCCTACTGTACTGATCTGTACATGTGGGGTGTCCAGTCTATGAAAATCAGGTCCACTTAAGGAGACAGTCAAGGTAGTGAGGTGGCCAACTACAAAAGTTCTGCTGTTTCTGTGCCTATCCCCAGAATAGGCCTGTGAACTTCTTAAATCTTTACTTTTTTTTACCTTTAACATCCAGATCCAGAATTCTACCTGGCATTTATTTTAGTGTAAGATATAGGGTTGGTATTGATTTTTTTCCATATTAATATCCAACTGACTTGCACCACTTACTAACAGAACCAGGGACATGTGGGTCTGTTCTGGACTTTCTGTTCTATGGTCTACTCATCCATCCTTGTGCACCTCTCCTTCACTATATAATTTTACAAGAAATGTAGATACCTCATAGAGTAGGGGTCAACAAATTATGGCCTGCAAGCTATATAGCCTGCAAAGTCTAAAATATTTGCTGTCTTGTTCTTCACAGAAAATGTTTGCTCAACCTGCTACATGCAAATCCTAACACCTTCAGATCTGCTCTCCTTCAAGATTGCCTACACTGTTCTTGCACTTCTGTATATCCACATAATTTTATAATACAGTCATCAATTGATATACATACATACTTCTCCTGAAACTGACTGAGATAACTGGATCTATAGATATATCTGGGGAGGATTATCTTAAAAATATTGAGAATAGCATATTCCCAGAGCCAAATGTGTTTGTCCTTGCTCTGTGGAGAAGAGTCCAGTGCCAATTTCTTTTATATTCAATTCCAACAGTGCCAGGGGCTTCAGTTACATCGAGCTACTCACTGAAACTAGCAGTCAATTCACAGAGCAAAGGAGAGAATGGAAAGAAAGAAATCACATTCCATTACGTTCATCATGTTCACAAACTCTTCTCACTTTATGTATGACGAGTATGACAAATCCATCAAAGTCAAAGGAAAAATCAGAATTGAATAAAAACTTTTTGACAAATTCTCAACAATAAGAAACACAACCAAGTCACAAATGGCCCATAGGTATATGAAAGAGTGCTCAACATCACTAATCATTCGGGAAATGCAAATTCAAGCCACAATGAGCTATTACTGCACACCTGCTAGTATAGCTATTAACAAAAAAAAAAACAAAAAAAACCAGAGATAACAAGTATTGATGAAGATGTGGCGAAATGGGAATCCTCTACACTACAGGTAAAAATGTATATTGTTACAGCTTCTATGGAAAACAGTATAAAGGTTCCTCAAAATATTAAAAATAGAACTACCATACGAACCTTTGATCCCACTAATTGGTATAAAGCTCAAGGAAAGGACATCAGTACGTCGAAGAGATACTGTACCCTCATGTTCACTGTGGCATTATTCACAATAGCTAAGATAGGAAATTCACCTAAGTATCCATCAACAGATGAATTTAAAAAACGTGGTATAGTTACACAATGGAATACCATTAAGCCTTTGAAAAGGAGAAAATCCTGTCACTTGTGACAACATGGATGCAGCTGGCGGACACCATGCTAAGTAAAGTCAGGCACAGAAAGACAGACTCAGTATACTCACTTAGCTGTGGAATCTAAAAAGCTGAATGCACAGAAGCAGAGCACAGAAGCCATAGGATGGGGTGGGGGTGGAGAGATGTCGGCCAAAGGATATAAAATTTCAATCATGCGAGAGGAATAAGCTCAAGAGATCTGCTGTAGGATATAGTGACTAGTTAGCAACAATACCTTGTATACTTCAAAACTGCTAAGAGATATTAAGTGCTCTAACCACAAAAAATAATTATACAAAGTACTACATGTTAACCAATTTGATTTATCCTTTCCACAATGTATACATGTCAAAAAATCATGTTATATACCATAAATATATACATCTTTTATTAAGTATCAATTTAGAAAATTTTTAAAACATGACAAAGTCACAAGACATAAATAAAACAACCCTAGGGAAATATCTGAGGTATCTCTTTCAAGGGACCGCCTTCTTAAAACCTAAAGAGTTTTATAAACCAGTAAGAAAGATGAATATCCCCAAATAAATACTGGCAAAAGATACAAACAAGTATTTCACAGGAGGAGAAAAGCCAATTAATGGTTATAAAAATGTATTTTAAAAGAATCTTATTAATTAAAATGCAAATTAACACGAAGACATGTAAGTTAAAACCACACCCTGAAAACATTTTTTGGCTATTGCCTAGACTAAAATGATACTAAAAACTGGTGTAACAATCAGTGCCAAGGGCAAACGTGAGTGAGGAGTGGAAGGGCCTCTCACTCACTGTTGGTCCTTTCGTTCTGTCCATCATGCCACTCTCTTTGGTGAAAAGATATATCCAAGGACATGCGGTTTTTTGAACATTAATCTTGAGATATGTAAAATAATATCTTATTATGAGCTAGGCACTACTCTAAGCTCTATGTTATGATACAGGTGCGGTTATTATCCCTCACTTTATAGATAAGAAAACTACGGCACAAAGAGGTGAAATAACTTGCCTCAACTTAAACTTGAACTTGAAGCCAAGCTCAAACCCAAGACAATGGCTCCAAAGCTCTGTTCTTAGCCACTGTGTTCTGCTGTTTTTCTCACATATATTTTTCAGTATGTCTACTGACTGGCTCAGTGTTTCTTCTTTAAAAAAAAAAATCTTAGGGGGTGGCACCTGTGGCTCAGTGGGTAGGGTGCCGGCCCCATATACCAAGGGTGGCGGGTTCAAGCCCAGCCCCAGCCAAAACTACAAAAAAAAAATTTTTTTAAATATAATAGGAATTTTATGTAATGATATATACTGACACATTATCATTTAAATATTTCATTGAGTGGAAAATGTAGGTTATCCATAAATATATACACATATGTATTTCATAAATCTGTAAAAGTATACTTAAATTTGGGAGAAAAAAGTAAGATTATTGGAGAGCTTTCACTATCGCTGTACTACCTGAATATTTTATAATGATCAGGTATTGGGTAAAAAAACCAAAATATCCACTTTTCACAATCTAAGCCAGGCACAGTGGCTCATGTGTTATCCTAGCTATTCAGGAGCCTGAGGTAAGAGGTTCTCTTCAGCCCAGAAGGAGTTCAGGGCTGTAGTGAGCTATGATCATGCCACTGTACTCTGGCCTGGGAGACACAGTGAGATCCAGTCTCAAAAAAGATGTACATAATAATGTTCTATTATATAATACATAATTACTTCTCAATTTTGAAAGAGTTTTACTAACAGCCAAGTTTTGTTGCCCTGATTTTCAAGGGACACCATGGGGGCCATGATCAAGAAAAAAAGTGTCACAGTTTTTTTACAGTTTTTGATTTTCATTTTTGTGTACAGGTGAGACCCACTATGAGGAACGTGTGGGCAGTCTGCTGAAAGGTACGCCAGCTCATCAAGGCACAGTCAAGCCTATACCTCAGACAGTGGCACACCAGGAGACTGAAGGAACTAATCTCACGAAATGAATGCTACCCCAGTTTTTGATGTTGCAATCCTAACTCCAGAGCTACCAGCTGTGGTCATGCTACCACTGTTTCATATATATATCAGAACATTTTCTTAAAACAGACTACCCCCTAGAGAACTGTTAGGGAAGGATCACTCCGATCCCCATTTTCTTGCATAACAGGATATTTCCCAGTGATGGAAAGTGTTAAGAGGTAGGTACTGGTCTCGGTGCCTTTGGCT
>NW_003852409.1:15950416-15953681 GCF_000181295.1 Otolemur garnettii | reverse complement strand
AAAAAAATTTTCCTCCAGCCTAAGACTCAAAAAACAAATGTAAAAAGTCCCTTTGAATGTCTCTCTAAATGTTAAGTTAAAAAGAAAAGTATGTTATTTTACTTTTTTTTTTTTGCAGTTTTTGGCCAGGGCTAGGTTTGAACCCACCACCTCTGGCATATGGGGCCAGCGCCCTACCCCTTTAAGCCACAGGTGCCACCTGTTATCTTACTTTTTTTAGAAAAGGGGGCTCTACTAAAAGATTTTAAATGCATCTGCCTTTAATTGTGCTGCCCTTGCAAATTATTTGAAGACTAGAATGTATCATTCAAAAACCAAGATCTTCCATATATGACCCATCCACGGACAGACATCAACCTGCAAAAACTACTCTGCCACTTCCAAGCCCCAATTCACCTCCCCCTCACCAAAAGAGGCTAAAAAGAATTAGAAGCAGCTAGACAATGCTAGGTATTTTTAATCCAAACAGGCTCCCCAAGGTATCTATTGAGGCCATCAGGCCCCTATGGGAGGAATGTGAGGCTATCCCTCAAAACGAGGTCTGATAGCATCCAGGACAGGCAGCAGGAGAGCCAGGCCAGAGCACACACTGCTGCTCCACGAGTTAGGGTCCTCCGTCTCTAGTTCTGCTCCACCTGAGCCGACATCAGTGAAATCATGGTTTCAATGCAACAACACAAGGCTAACCTTTATACTCTGATCCATCTGTGTGTATATAACTGAAGTGAAAATCCATTTGATACAGATTTTTTAAAAAGAAGTAAGTTATAGTATATTAAAAAGTTTTTGTTTTTCTTTACTATATATAAAAAAAGTTTACATATTTTAAAGACTAATATTACCAAAATAAGAACTGGTTCACCAGTTCATTTATCAGTGGAGAAACCAATCTGAATTTTGGAATTTTTTCAAAAGGCCTTTTAACTTTCAGTATCTAGAATGAAACAAATTATCTTCTCCCTAAATAAAAAAAAAAAGCCTCAATTTCCCCCAATAAACAAATACATGCCAATTTATTTTTTAATTAGAAACTAATAAAAAAGTAGTATTGCACTACGCAATAGATATTCATTGTTAACATCCGGTATTTTTCCCTCTAGTTTTTTATGTGTACTAAGTATCACTGTTTTGGTAAAATCAAACTGCATATGATCATCTATATCCTCCATATCCATATCCATTTTCTATGCTATTGCACAACCACATGCTATATGTTACTTCATCAGCTGTAACTCAGAATAAGCTGAACATAAAATATATAATGGAATTACTGACAGTTTCATAACAGTTTCTGAAATATTTAGCTGGAGACAAACATATTAAGGATTCCAGGCTTCTAAAAGCTAAACTTAATTTCTGGCAAGCATGACTGGTAATTATAACCAAAAGCCAAATATTGTGAAGTCCTTTTTTTAGACTAAGCAATCTTACCACTCAGCATATATAATCACTGAAACACTTCCAGCATAATGATATCTTCAGCTACTGGCAACCACAAATGTCCCTGAAAGCCAGAGAAATACAAAATTTCTCTAATATGATTTGCAAAGTGAAAGTTATATCTGTAAAAACGGAAAAGTATGAAACTGTGGTCATAAATACAACATTTATTCAGAGAAAATTCATAATCGTATATATTTTCACCTATGAGAAGTAGCTATATAAATCATCGCAGAGAAAAATAAAATCAATTTGATATTGAAAAAACTTTATTCAATAGTCTGCATTCATCTAAGCACATCAAAGCATTTTCGGCATGAAATCAGAAGGGAAATCAATTAAATTTTCAAAAGTAGATACTTCAGCACCAAGCAGTACCAAAAAACAAGGAAAATGCTCAAAAGAACAAACTGATGGGAGGATGACACAGGGACACGGGAGCCAACTCAAAGAGCTCCCAATAGCTAAAGCTGCAATAATTTGAGAAATAAATAAAGGACATGAACTCTAACCCAAAGTATAAAATAAATTTTCAAGAGTCCACACTGATATAAATAAATGACTGACTAAATAAATGGGAAAACCAGGCAATACTACTATAGGGAAGAATAACTTATGTAAATATCGTCTCCTTGGGAAGGTGAGTGGCTCCTCACCCCTTCAATGTGGGCCACACATGGTGACAGCCTTCCAAAAAGCAATGCAGGTGGGGAAAGAGTACTTGACAGTGTATAAACCTGACAAGCACTACCCCAGCCAAATGATCAAGGCATCAAGGGTGATAACTCATGTTGACAGCACAGAACACCGATATTATGTGATAAGAATGGCACTATACCTCTCTGGTCTTACTCCCAAGAACCCAGAATCCCATCTAATCTATGAGAAAAACATCAGGCAAACCCAAACTGAAGAACTTCTTGCATTCTCTAGAAACCTCACCAACACTCTTTAAAAACTGTCAAGGTCATCAAAAACAATGAGGATCTAAAAAATAACTTGTCTACATGTAATGTAGTATCATGGATAAGATTCCGGACAGAAAAAGGACACTAGGTAAAATCTAAGAAATCTGAATAAAGAATGGACTTCAGTAAATAATAATGTATCAATATTGGTTCATTAATTATAACAGACATATCACTAATGTAAGATGTTAACAACAGGGGACCTGGGTGTGGGGCATATGCAAATTCTCTGAACTGTCTTTATGACTTTTCTGTAACTCTAAAACTATTCTAGAAATTAAAGTCTATACGTAATATACGTAATATGTACTATACATGCATTAGATTGAAAAATGGACAAATCTAAATTCTAAGAACTCAGGGATTTTGTTCTGTTCACTATTCTGTCCTCCACTGACAGACCACATCTCCCGACACTTAATAATTTTTGGAATGAATAAATGAACACATGTCTTGTGGCACTGATTTTATTTCTATAATTCTTCATTATTCTTTTATTCCTATAATTCTATCTACAAAAAAACTGTTATATAGGAAAAGCATTATCTCATATTGGTCAAGAATGAGATAAGTTAACCTAGGCTTATAGAAATTTATCATTACTGGATTGGCCCCTCCTAAGTGGTTAGGCTGCCGGCCACATCGGGGCTAGTGGGTTCCAACCTGGCCAGAAGCCTGCTAAAAACGACAAAAAAATAGCTGGGTGTTGTAGCAGGCACCTGTAGTCCCAGCTACTTGGGAGGCTGAGGCAAGAGAATTGCTTAAGGCCAAGAGTTTGAGGTTGCTGTAAGCTGTGACACCATGGCATTCTACCAAGGGTACCATAGTAAGACTCTGTCTCAAAACCAAAAAAAAAA
>NW_003852409.1:15942727-15950141 GCF_000181295.1 Otolemur garnettii | reverse complement strand
AAAAAAAAAAAAAAAAGAAAAGAAATTTACCATTACTAAAGGGAATATGATTTTTGAATGGAAAAATAAAAATGAAAAGAACCAAAATGCTACTCTTACTTCTTGTACAAAATTAAACATTAAATAAAGTTCAACTGCTTCTAAAAAAAAAAAAAAAGAAAGAAAGAAACATTCATTAATGGATCTATTCAACAAATATTTATTATATCTTTACTGTAATCCAGAAACTATACCAAATGCTGGGGACTCAAAAATAAATAAAAACATAAAATAAATAGTTTAGTTGTAAGGAAGGACGTTGAGAGTCTGGCTGATACACAGATGATAATGACTTAAAATGGTTGAGTCTGAGGTACCTGCTCTGCGTACCATGGGAAAGTACACCAGGAGCACCCTAACCCTGTATGGATAGAAAGTGACAAACGACTCCAGCAGGCCCAAACAACAGATGTGCAGGGAGATAGGGGAAATTTTGTAACCTGGGGCACTAAGTGCAAGGCAACAGTAACAGCTGGTGCTGGGAGGGCAGGCGGCACCTGACCATCAGAAGGTCTGGGGAGTCACTAGGGGGGTTTACGAAGGCCAGTGAGATGGATAAGATAAGATGGGTGTCTTCAATTGATCACATCTCTCTGGAGACAGAGGCAAAGACTGGGCAGAATATCAGTATGAAGTTGTAGGACCAGATCAGGCAAAGATGGTGAATAAGGGAGAGAGCTGAGATCTATTTAGAAGATAAAAGAGACAGACTTAGCAATTATTGAATATTAGATGGACACGCCTCTTAACTCATTTTTCCATTTCACCCCTTGCCCTCTTCAAACCATTCCTCCCCACAGCAGACAGAATTATCTTTTGAAAGTATAAAGCAGGCCAAGCGCAATGGCTCACATCTATAATTGCTTGAGCTCAGGAGTTCAAGATAAGCCTGAGTAACAGAAAGACCCCATCCCTACTAAAAATAGAAAAAACAGACAGGCATAGCAGCTCATGCCTGTAGTCAGTCCCAGCTACTCCGGATGCTGAGGCAATAGGATTGATTGTTCAAGCCCAAGAGTTTGAGGTTTCTGTGAGCTACAATGACAACATGTCACTCTACCAAGTGCAACAGAGTAAGACTCTGTATCAAAAAATAATGACAATTTTTTTTTTTAAGGCAGAGTTTCACTTTGTCCTTGGTAGAGTACAGTGAGGTCACAGCTCACAGCAACCTCCAGTTCTTGAGCTTAGGTGATTGCTTCTCTTGCCTCAGCCTTCTGAGTAGCTGGGACTACAGGCGCCCGCCACAGTGCCCAGCTATTTTTTTTTGTTGCAGTTCGGCTGGGGCCAGGTTCGAACCTGCCACCCTCAGCGCCCTACTCACTGAGCCACAGGCGCCACCCAATGAAAATAAATTTTTAAAAAATGAAAAAATAAAGCAGATCATCTAACTCTTGGTTTAAAAACCTTCCAATGGCTTCCCATTAGATTATTCCAAAGCTAAACTCCTTAGTATGAACTCCAAAAGAAAACACAATCAAGTTTCTGCTTTCTTGTCTAACTGCAGCTCGTGCTACCCTCCTCCAGCCACATTGCTTTTCTTTTAATTCCATAGAAATATCAAGTTCCCTCCTGGTTCAGAGCCATTCCTTATGCTAAAATGCTCTTTCTCCTATTTGTTCCATGGATCTTGACTTAAATGTTACATCTCAAGAGGGCCAATGAAAGAAAAGGTCTCTCTCCTGCCACCACCAAATACTCTCCATCACCGCTGTTTCTTTCTTTGCACTTAATTTGCAAGTACAGTCCATTCTTAATTGTGGTAGTTAATTTTATGAAGCTACTGCAAACACTGAATAAGTGAATATTTAACCTTTGCTCCTAGAGGAAACATAGGATCAGATTCCTATAAACTTCTGGTCATAACATTTTCTCTAGCCAATCAATATATAACTGTTTTATGTGTGTTTCTATTTAAAGATATATTATTCAATATTCTGTACATTGTTGATTCACTAATATTGAATTCACGGCTAATAGCACTATAATTTAAGCCTGAACAAACTTACCATAGGGCACATCACAGTATTCTTGCACTCAGGAACTCCAGAGAACATGTTAGCACCACACTGGGGGCTGCTGTTATCAGCAAAATTGCCAACAAAAAAAAAATACAAAAATGCAAAAGCATGTGGGACTAAATAGATCACAAAAATGATTCTCATTTTTAAAATGAGAGTTAAAACAAGAAGGTAGAGTGTTTGTTGCCTTGTTCAACCTCAGCTGGGAATGTGTGTATCAGGTGACACAAACTTCTCACCACCTGCACATGTCCATAAATGACTCTCGAAGTGCTGAGAGTACTGATTAGGGGGTTACAAATCAATTTTAGTGAATAGGTAGATTCACAAATATAGACTCTGCGAATAGTAAGGGCTAACTATATTTGATTACCACTATTTGCTTTACAATCTGTAAACCCACAAGCACAGGGGAGAAGCCAAGAGTGTCTGCTCTCCTAGCATCTGGCACACAGTAGGCATTCAACAAACACTTGAGAATAAACGCATGAATGTTCAACCGGCGGGTGGATAAATAAGCACGAAAGGCAATCACAGGACAAGCTTAAGATAAAATGAAGACATGCTAAATAATTACAGATGTGGTAACTAGTAGAAAACGATGTGAATAAAGCACCATGATAGGAAATTATAGGGAGACATCACGAGGACGGCCAGGGAAGGCCTTTCTGAAAAAGTGATTTTTAAGCTGAGGACTGAGAAACACAAAGGAGCAAGTTATGTGGAACAAAGTACATGGATGTGGAACAGTAAACGTAAAGGTGCTGAAGTAGGAAAGTGTCTTAATGCCTGCACGCTACTACTCAAAAGTTAAGATGAAAGGCTCGTACATAAGCATTAGTGCCTGAGTAAGTTCATCACAAATACCTCCCAGGCTTACAGAAGCAATAATTTGAACCTTTCAACACCTCCCAGAGCTGTCCAAAGATTCCTTTCTCAAAACCCTGTAAAACGACGTAAATAAAGACACTGCTATGGATATCTGCTCCCTCCAAAATGCACATTGAAATTTGTAATTGCCAATGTAACAGTGTATAGAGGGCTCCACCCTTGGGAGTGGGAGTGGCGCCCTTATAAAAGGGTGAGTTCGTCCACCTCTTACTCTTTTTCACCTCCTGCCCTTTTACCTTCCACCCTTGCCAGACGCTGGCACCTTGATATCAGTCTTCCCGGCCTGCAGAACTGCAAACCAATACACTTCTGTCTATTATATATTACCCAGTCTCAGGTATTGTGTTTCAGCAGCACAAAACAGACTGTAACAGACACTGAGACCCATTGATAATCAACAATTAGGGCGGTGCCTGTGGCTCAAAGGAGTAGGGCACTGACCCCATATGCCGGAGGTGGCGGGTTCAAACCTAGCCCTGGCCAAAAATTGCAAAAAACAAACAAACAGATAGTCAACGATTAGGACAACACTGCTAAATTTATCAGTGGGGATACATCAGAATAAAGAGCACAGGAGGACCTTTCCAACTTCCCTTACTTCCAAGGACCCTGTATCCCTCTGTCCTATTCTTTCTCTTCTGTGCTCGCTCACATTCGGCAAATAGAAAATTTATTCTTATTTTGGTTATGCAATATAATAAGTCTGCAAAACAGTAACAATAATCAAGGATATGATGTGGCTTTTGTCATTCAGAGGACGTAAAACTGGGGAATCCTATGAAGACTAGAAAATTACATAAAAAAGAAATATGTAATAAATGCCCCCTTCATATAACAGGTACTAGACAAAATTACTTTTATATATGAATAACTGCGGCAATAAACACTGAAGTAATGGCATCATTAGGAAAAGCAAAATTATTCAGGCAATGAGCAGACCACTGGTGGTCCCCAGAATCAGTCTACTTCACCATTACTGAGAACATACCATTATGAATAAATGAAAACCACAGGATATACTCATTTTCCCAAGATCTATGCTTATAGGGAGGTCAACTGTGGTGGATTCCAGGAAAGAAAGCACTTCTAGTGTTACGGCCTTGACAGGATGGGGAGAAGAAGATGAAACGTGTTAAACATCAACTCATAGCTAGCCAGGTACAAGTACTCTCTTATTAGTTAGTACACAAAACATGTACCTGAATCTTTCTCTGATGAAACCATCTCTGTCACACCAGTTAGAGTAACCTGCACTGAGACTTGTGGAAGGAATTCTTGAGAAACAATGTGGCCAATCTACTCAAGGAGACTGAGGTCCAAACAGGGTAACTCCACTGTTCTATGATGGTGGATCAACTGGTTTAGAAACAAATAAGAATTTTATAATGAAAATATTTAGAAATAAGAATTTTATCATGACAGTAAGAGTGATTAGATGTTCAGGGCACCAGAAAAGTCTCACGTAGCCCACTGTGCTAACCAGAAGTATAAGACTAATATTGCTACATAAAACAGCCAACTAGATTTTTATTATTTCTACAAGAAAATGCAATCCTAGTGTGTAACAACAGCAAAAGCATCAGAGCACTACCCGTAACAACTCTAGGCAGGGTTCCAGGGCTGTACCACTGTCATCAAAAACTTGCTAATCCTCGGACGTTGTGGTGGGTGCCTGTAGTCCCAGCTACTTGGGAGGCTAAGACAAGAGAATCACCTAAGCCCAGGAGCTGGAGGTTGCTGTGAGTTGTGTGACACCACGGCACTCTACCAAGGGCGATAAAGTGAGACTCTGTCTCTACAAAAATAAAAAATTAAATTAAATTTAAAAACTTGCTAATCCTTTTTGACAGTGGTTATTTAAATTTAAATAATTAAAATTAAAAATTCAGTTCCTTACTAAGCCACATTCCCAGTGCTGAAGAGCCACACGGCTAGTGGCTATCATATTAGACAATGCAGAAACAAACAGAAGCTTCTCACCTCTCTATAGCATCCTAAAAGAAAGCAACTTTCTGTGAACGGATGGGTGGTGATGGTTGCACAGCAATGTGGATACATTTAATGCTACTGAACTATATACTAAGAAATGGCTAAGAGAGTAAATTTTATGTTATAAATTTTTTAAGGCAGCTGTCTTAATTATGTTATACTCTCTCCATAAATTCTAAGGTATGGCACAAAACTATAACTGCTCACTAAACAAAACCTCTTCAAGTATGGAGCATGCGAAAGCCAAGAATTTGTAAATGATCGTAAGTATGCAAAAAGAGCCAATGCCTGCGGTCCAGTTCTACTGCCTGTGCTTTGATTTTCTGAGTTTTCACATGTCCTTGACCAGGCCTTACATTCATCTGTACTGTAACTAGAACCTCTTCTCAAATACCCCACAAAATTCTCCCCTGAGTTACTCTCTTGAGATTCTAACATTAGTGCCATTGGTGACATCTTGTTGGCTTTTAGCTTTGTGGAAATATGGATGGGAAATAATCAATATTTTTTTTCTAAAAAAAAAAAAGGGCTGAAATTAACAGCACAAGTAAAATGGGGTAGGGACACACTCTAAAATCCCATTCTTTCAGAATTTGACTAAAAGAGGTAAATCAGTTTGCTAGAAAAGCAGCAAAAGGCTTGTGTCTATGTGGGGGGGAGCGGGGAGAACAGGAAACAATGGTCACAAAGTAAGAATAACTTGAAATCTCTGCAAGGTAAACTGTGATTGTGCTTCATCACCCACAAAATTCAATGTGCCCTAAATTATGAAATCTTACTCCAGAAGCCTATCTTTAACCATTTCTGGGGTTTGCATATAAGGTATACTCCCCATCTGAGGCATATCTGATAGTTGCAGTAACTTTTAGGAACAAAACTCCCCATGTAAAACAGTATCACTCCACCCATGAGGTCACAGAGTAAAAGCAAGCCACCTGAATCCAAGCCAGAACTATCTTCCCCACACCTTCCAAAGCATAACGCAACATGAGGAAATTCTAGGCCAGATATCAGATCTGATACATGCCTTACCTTTCATTTAATCCAGAGCAAATCTAAAACTACATGTGTGCTGGTTGGTGCTTTAAAATCAACATATCTAATAATTCAGGTATCTGAAAAATCTCAGCATCCTAACAGAACTATCCTCCCTCCTATCATCTGAATTTGATGTCACTTCTCAAATTAGGAGTCATAAGTGCAAAAACAAAATCAGTTACTAAAAGGTGACTGTGATGATGGGTGATTACGACAGTAGATAGCTTACACTGTGTGTGGAAAAGACATTGCCCAACTACCATCACGCACGCAGCCCTGAATCTTGCTAATTCAGGCTACCCACACCTGTTAACTCGGGAGATATTCCCACCATTTGCTCTAAAAGCAATCTGGACCATGTGGATTCAAATTTCCTCTCCCTCAGAGCCACTACCAACTGAGCCAAGACCTCCTCAATCAGGGCTTTAGTACATTCTTCTTCCCCAGATTTCGTTTCGGGGCTAGGTAAGTGGGCTGAGCTTTACAGCAAAAACCAAACATAAAATTAAAAATAAGTAGATACGGTCAGTGGAAGTAAGGAAACTGATCCCAGCTGGATAGATGAGGGTCAGAGTCCAATGTCAGTGCAAGCAATGAGAATAACGGCACACATAAAGCCACATTATCCTTGGTATGGAAACTGGAAGGAGGGAATCACAGTCCTTCAAAGGCACCAGGATAGCTGTATACACCTAGGACAGGGACTGGAAAGATACCAAATAGGACTCAGCTGCGGGAATGTACACCCAGAGATACTCAGAAATGGGAGCGATATTAAACAGGATGAGGTAGGACTTGGGTGACTACAGTTATCCCAGCAATGTCAGGGATAAAGTACTGAAAAAGAATATGAGACCTATTATCTGCAACATGAAATACTAGAGGACAACAAAGATGGTCTACAGCTTCTTAGGGAAAGGTTCTTTTTTCTTTTTCTTTTTCAAAACTGAGTTTCACTCAGTTGTCCTGGGGTTGAGTGCCATAGCGTCATAGCTCACAGCAACCTCAAACTCTTGGACTTAAGAGATCCTCTTGCCTCAGCCTCCCAAGTAGCTGTGACTATAGGCACCTGCCACAATGCCTGGTGTTTTGTTTTTTTTTAGAGACAGGGTCTTGCTCTTGCTCAGGCTGGAAGGAAAGGTTCTTTAAAATCAGAATTCTATACCCAGCAGTGATCAAATGTGGAGAAAAATAAAGACATTTCATTTAAGGGTATATAAGGGCATAAAGTAATCACCCCAAAGCACTTTTATAGGGAGAGAGAATAGAGAATGTACTTTAGTGATATAAAAACTAAATGTGAAAGGCTCGGCGCCTATGGCTCAAGTGGCTAAGGTGCCAGCCACATACACCAAGGTGGCGGGTTCGAATCCAGCCCGGACCCACCAAACAACAATGGAGGCTGCAACCAAAAAATAGCCAGGCATTGTGGCAGG
>NW_003852409.1:15939643-15941424 GCF_000181295.1 Otolemur garnettii | reverse complement strand
GGCAGGAGACTCGCTTGAGCCCAGGAGTTTGGAGGATGCTGTGAGCTGTGATGCCACAGCACTCTACCCAGGGCAACAGCTTGAGGCTCTGTCCCAGAAAAAAAAGAAAAACTGAGGCAAGAGGATCACTTGAGCCCAAGAGTTGGAGGTTGCTGTGAGTTATGGTGATAACATTGCACTCTACCCAGGGTAACAGCTAGAGACTCTGCCTCAAAAATAAATAAATAAATAAATAAATAAAACTAAATTAAATCAAAAAAAATCTTTAAAAAACACTATACTGGGCCAGCCACAGTAGTTCACACCTGTAAATCCTAGCACCCTGAGAGGCCAAGGCAGGTGTATTGCTTGAGCTCAGGAGTTTGAGATCAGCCTGAACAAGAGCAAGACTCCTCCTACTAAAAATAGGGAGAAAAAAAAAAAAAACTAGCAGGGCATGTGGCTCAGTGCTTGTAATACTAGCACTCTGAGAGACTGAAGCAAAAGAATCACTTAAGCCCAAGAGTTTGAGGTTGCTGTGAACTGTGATGCCATAGCACTCTATCCAGGGTGACAGCTTGAGACTCTGTCCCATTAAAAAAAAAAGACTAGCAAGGAATCGTGGCAGGTACTTGTAGTATCAGCTACTCAGGAGACTGAGGCAAGAGGATCTCGCACCCCCAAGAGACTGAGGTGTTATAAGCTAAGATGACGCCGCAGCACTCTACCCCAGAGCGACAGAGATGCTGTCTCAACAAGAAAAAAAAAATTATTCTGGATGGTATAGACTATTTAGAAATATAAGATGCTGAGACATTAAAACTTAAGGAGAACAGGCAAAATAAGGGACCCAGGAAGATAAGATAAAATGCCTTATATGCTTTCATTAGAAATTTTTTAAAAGACTAAAACTGATTAAATATTAAGCTTAATAAGCTGGAATCATGTTAAACTAGAAGAGTTTATAAAAATAAAGGAGAAATTAGACAGAAAACAAAAGAAAAAAAAGAGATGACATAGATTGTATCACAAAGAAAAAAAGATCAACTATAAACATCATTTATTTAGCACCTCCTAACTCCAAGTACTGCATGCCAGATGCTAGGGATATGTTTCATATGGACCAACATATGCTGTCTTGATTCAGACTACAGATGGTCTAAAAAGGATTCCTAGAAGAAAAACCCAGGACATCAGTATTGCTAGTTTCCATTTTTATTCCTTTATATTTTGACTTTGTTTTTATTGGAAAGTAAAAACTTCACATTTATTTGTATCCAGGATTTTCCTGGTGGTTGGATTTCCTCTTTTAGCATCACTCATAGTACTCAGTTACAGTGAAAAAACCCATGAGTATCTCACAGTTTCAACATCCTGTTCATTTGTCTGTTCCTTCATTTTTCTTTGCAGTCAGAGCTCTGTCTCCCCTCTCATTCTCCTATCTACAGTTCAAAGGTGAGGATGTTAATTCACATAGCACACCACAGCTCTTACTGTACAACAGTTAACCTGGCACCAATATACTCACGTGGTGTATAGAGTATCATAGATGGTGGTAAAAGCACCAGGCATGTGCTGTTGCTTTATCAGATACAATAAATAATACACAACTAATGCAATATATCAATTTCATTCTGCCTCTAGTTATTTGATACTATACAATACTCATTATATTATCTAAAACTACAGGTAGTACCTCTACCGAAAGCCAGTGCTAAAGACTGAATGAGATTTCACAAGCAGTAATACGCACAAAGCACGTTTACCTACCTCTGTCTTTTCTTTTCTTTTTTTTTTTTTTT
>NW_003852409.1:15923759-15938761 GCF_000181295.1 Otolemur garnettii | reverse complement strand
AAAAAAAAAAAAAAAAAAAAAGATGACATTATCACCGAAGGGACAGAACCCCCTCTGTTCTATTATACTGGTCCACTTCCTGCAATATTATGTCATAAGGAAAAAGAGATAGGTGAGGTATTTGTATCAACACTTACTGAAATACTAATTAAATGCCATGATAATAGAACAATTACATGAACATAATCCAGTGGGTCAAATTAATACAATATAGTTATTGTTTGTTTTATCAGAAACAAGCTGGTATAAAAATGTCTTTGAACTCCAAATGGTACATCAGCCTTTCTCACTATTATGGATCTGCAGCAACAATAGTCTGCAGGAAATGCCTCAAAGAACTGAAGGACGTGGAATTTATTTTCATGATTACCATGCCTCTCTCTCACATGATAATTATTAATTCAATAATCACTGAGCAACTATGTAACAGCACTAAGGAAGGCAAAGTTTTGCATATTAATGTTAAGAGACACAAGGATCATCCAAAACAATGAATTCTTAGAAGTCTAAAAGTTATCTTTTAAAACAAAAAATTCCTAAAAGTCATCTCCATTTGTCTTTGATAAGGCTTTGTTATTGAGAAATTACACTTAAATACTAGAGCATGTGATGTGCTGATGATAACCAAAATGTAAAAATTAAATCATAAAACTTCCTAGTGGGTCCTGAAAACAGTTTAGGAAGCTATGAGCACAAGTTTAGATATCCTAGAGAAACATCCAATTTGTGTTAAATCTCCTACTAGTCTCTTAATAGCATATATTAGTAAAAACACAGGATGTCTTACAGAGCAATCCACAGAGAAATCATGAACTAAAAAACAAGGCTGGTTCCAAAACCCAGTCAATGCTGTTCATTCTCTTTTTCATTCCCGAAATGTTTATTTAGTTTCTACTGTCATCTGCTTAGTAATGTACTACATGTCCAAAGCATGTGTTTTATTTTGAGGTTTTCTTAAAGAGACAATGTCTCATGTTGCTAAGGCTGAAACACAGTGGCCCAATTAGAGTTAGTAGCCTCTAACTGTTGGGCTCAAGTGATCCTCCCACATCAGCCTCCCATGTCTTTTGTATCGTTACTGATTTTATGGCTACTTGTTTGAGCAATATTTAGTGAGGGATGTTGTAATCTCTGAGATTCAATGTTTTGAATTTTGATGAAATCCAATTTATCCATTTTTTTCTTTTGTTGCTTATGTTTTTGGTGTTACATCTAAGACTCCACTACCAAATCCAATGTCACAAAGATTTTCCCTTACATCTTCTAAAAGTTTTGTGGTTTTAGCTGTTACTTTTAGGTTACTGATCTACTTTGAGTTAATTTTTATACATGGTGTGAGGCTGGAGTACAACTTCATGTTTTTTCATGTTGTCCCTGAATCATCTGTTGAAGGAACTATTCCTTCTTCATTGAATAGATTTGGCACGCTTGTTGAAAACCAATATATTGGTTTATTTCTGGACTTTCAAGGCCACAGTTTTGGTTACTAAAGCTTATAGTAAGTTCTTAAATCAGGAACTGTGAGTCCTCCAACTCTATTGTTCTTTTCAAGATTATTTTGGCTATTCAGGTCCCCTGCCAATTCCAAATGAATTTAAGGATCTGGTTTTCCATTTCTGTAAAAAAAAAAAAAAGTGTTAGAATGTTGATACAGATAGCTTTGAGGAGTATCAACATATTAACAACATTGTTTTTCTACCTATGAATGTGAGATGTATTCCCATTTATACGTCTTTTCTTTTTTTGAGACAGAGCCTCCAGCTATTCCCCTGGGTAGAGTGCTATGGCATCACAGCTCAGAGCAACCTTCAACTCCTGGGATCAAGAGATTCTCCTGCCTCCGACTCCCAAGTAGCTGGGACAGCAGGCGCTCGCCACAACGCCCGGCTATTTTTTGGTTGCAGCCATCATTGTTGTTTGGTGGGCCCAGGCTGGATTTGAACCCACCAGCTCAGGTGTATGTGGCTGGCACCTTAGCCGCTTGAGCCACAGGCACCAAGCTTACTTCCGTTTTCTTTAATTTCTCTTAAGCAATGTTTTGTAATATTCAGTGTATGCATCTTTTATGTCCTTGGTTAAATTTACTCCTAGGTATTTCACTCTTTTAGATGCTACTATAAATGGAACTGCTTTCTTAATTTCCCTTTCAGATTATTTATTGCTTGTATATAGAAACACAACTGATGTTTGTACTGATCTACCTTGCAACTTTGCTGAATTCATTAGCTCTAGCTGCTTTCTTGTGCATTCCTTGAGAGAGTGAAAGTGTGAGTGTGCGTACGGTCATGTTATTTGTAAGTGAAGACGGTTTTATTTCTTCCAATGAACTCTATAAACTCCAGTCATCTTGGCCTCCTCAGACTCCCTGCCCCACCTATCTTTTCAAATCAGGGAGACTGGCAACCCCTACCTGTTCCCCCTCCATGGCCTGAAAATCTCTTCCAGGTAGTGAGATCACAGTATTTCACTGTCCAATATCCAACGTCTTGAAAAAATTGCTGATTAATTTATCAGATTTTTAAATTATTTTAGGTGACTGTGATGGTTAAATTAATTTGTCCACTTAACTGGGCCACTGGATACCCAGACATTTGATCAAACATTATTTTGAGTATCAGTAAGGGTGTTTGTATAAGAGATTAACATTTGAATCAACATACTGAGTCAAGCAGAGATTGTCCTCTCTGATATGGGTGGGCCTGAGACAATCAACTAAAGACCTGAACAGAACAAAAGGGCCAAGTGAGAAGGAACTGCTGCAGGACTGCTCAAGCTGAGTCATCAGTCTTTTCTCACTTTTGGACTCAAGCTGAAACATCACTTCCTCTTGGGTCTCTAACCTGCAGAATTTCCAACAGTAACTGACAGCTCTTGTGGTTCACAAGGCTTTGGACTCAGACTCGAACTACACCAACAGCTTTCCTGCCAACTACAGATCTTAGAATTTTCAGCCTCCATAATCAAATAAGCCAATTCTTTATTGTAAAAATCTCTTTCAATATACACACCTCCTGTGTATGGTTCTCACTTTATTACAAGACAAGTAATTACAACAGTCATGAATACTTTTTTTTCTTAACTCTTCTGTAAGTTGCATACTGTCATCACAGCCATGAGGTAGGGTTCTTTGCACCATCTGCATAAAATACAGGATACAGAGAGAGAGGAAGGTAGTCCAGGAAAAAGTAGAGGACATGGACTAGGAGATAGGACTTTGTATTTTACAAAACATTGCCATATATTTACCTCACGTTTCATCTTCTAAATAACTGTGAGGCTAAACTGGTAGGTACTTTCAGTCCCACTGGACCTGTACATATTCTGACAAGGCCAGACAAAAACACGACTTGAACTCAAAATTAGCAACTTGAAATTACTTGATGCTAAAGTCAAGACACACTGGTTATGGAGACACTTGACTAAGGGAAACATCTGGGATTTGGAATCAATCAGACCTATGTCGACTTCTTTCCCTGCCTATTCTTTGCCCTGAATGGTCCTACCATCTTTTCACTGGCCTGTATCCCATGTCCTTACTTCTTTCTTAATGTAACTTAGATTTTATGGTACTCATTTGAAACAATCCCTTCTCCCTAATCCAGTGGTTCTCACAATTTTTCATGCATCAGAAAAACCCAGAGGGCCTGATAAAACATAGATTGTTCACCCTCACCCTCAGAGTTTCTGATTCAGTATGTCTGGGGTGGGCCTCAACAATCTACATTTCTAACACATTCTCTGGTACTGTGGGTCCAGGAATCACACTTTGCTCAAGACCATATTCACACTCCCACTTTCCTAATCGAGCATCTCTTCAAATTTCCAATTCCTTCTGCCCTGTACTCACTCTTGCCAAGGAAACAGAGGCAAGCAGAAGATAACTTCCACATGGTCCCAACACCACATGGGCTTATCTGCTGATGATCAGTCACTCTGATCATCTGCAAAATCTTCCCTGCTTTTCCACAAGTGCACTCACATTATTCTCACTTCAGGGATTTCTAACTGGCTACCTGGAATGTTCTTCTCTCCAGATACTTGCTTGATTTTCTCCTTCACTTCCTCTAGATCTGCTTAAATGTCCCCTTACTAGAAAGGCCCTCTGGCTCAGCACTCGTAGCACAGTGGTACAAACACCAAGGCTGGCAAGTCTGAACCCAGCTCAGGCCAGCTAAGCAACAATGACACCTGCAACAGAAAAAGATAGCCAGGCATTGTGGCAGGTGCCTGTATTCCCAGCTACTTGGGAGACTGAGGCAAGAGAATCACTGAAGCCCCAGAGTTTGAGGTTGCTGTGAGCTGCGATGCCATAGCACTTTACCGAGTGCAATATAGTGAGACTCTGTCTCGAAAAAAAAAAAAAGGCCCTCCAAGACCACATTATAAAAACTACCAGTTCTCCCCCAACGGAGTCACTTTTCTCCCTGACACTTACTATGCATTCTTACCTGACAGTTTACTTAGTTGTCTATTTGGTTAGCTCTGTGGAGACTGAGCAGAATGGAGACACAAGCAGCCCTCCTCTGGGATTAGAGAGCACAAGACAAGAGAACAGACAGCTATGTAACCCCTGTACCTGAGAAATCTGCAAAAGAAAAGATAAACAAAAACAAGAAGCCTAGGGCTCAAGTGAAAGTTTCTTTTTTTTTTTTTTTGAGACGGAACCTCAAGCTATCCCCCTGGGTAGAGTGCCATGGCATCACGCTCACAGCAACCTCCAACTCCTGGGCTCAAGCGAGTCTCCTGCCTCAGCCTCCCAAGTAGCTGGGACTACAGGCGCCTGCCACAACGCCTGGCCATTTTTTGGTTGCAGCCATCATTGTTGTTTGGCGGGCCGGGCTGGGGATTCGAACCCGCCACCTTAGGTGTATGTGGCTGGCGCCTTAGCCGCTTGAGCCGAAAGTTTCTTAAGAAGCAAAGGCAGTCCTGAGGTGCAGGGCCAGGAAAAATGTGAAGAGATTGTTTAAAGACGTTGAATACTGTGATGTGGGAGGAACACAGTTGCTTAAATGCCTGAAAGAAATGGGCTCACAGAGATGTTTTCCTTTGTTAATTAACAGGTATCTACTCAGAGTTTACTACACCCATGGCACTGCGGGGAAACAGTTCATACCCATACCCACTGTGACAGGGGTCCTCAAACTTTTTTAACAGGGGGCCAGTTCACTGTCCCTCAGACCATTAGAGGGCTGGACTGCGGGCCCCAGGACAAGTCAGCTGCTAAGCAGGACAGGCAGCAGTGGCAAAAACACCTTGCGGGCTGGATAAATGTCCTAGGAGGGCTACATGTGGCCCATGGGGCGTAGTTTGAGGACGCTTGCACTGTGACATCAGATTCAGTTAATCTTCCCAAAGATTAAGATAGGAAGTAGGGGGCAGTGCCTGTGGCTCAAAGGAGTAGGGGCTGGCTCCATATGCCAGAGGTGGTAGGTTCAAACCCAGCACCTGCCAAAAAAGAAAAAGATAGGAAGTAGGAATGATCCCATAGGCCTTTTTGCACTTAATCAGAGACATTCCACTGATAGATTTGCCCACTACAAAAATACCACACAGGCTTCTCCTCCCAAACAATTTCATCCTTCCTTTCTCCCTGACCTTACTTCTAATCGATCCTACAAGGTCTGCAACTTTAAGGTCTCATGCAGTCAAATATCTGATCTTAGGAGTAAACCTTTATGGAAGGGACTGAACCACTCCAGCTTCCCAAACAGGGAATCAATCACTGTGCTCACAGAATCCCAATGTCACCCTGACTCTAGGACACACCTCTGTTGGCTGCTCCAAAGTTGTCTTCATGATAATTCATCCTCAGTTGAGTTCTTAAAGCTATGCCAAATAATTTTTCATCACAGCAGCTGCTCCAAATCTTTTCTTTCTTTCTTTTTTTTTTTTTTTGAGACATAGTCTTACCGTGTTGCCTGGGTAGAACGCCATGGCATTATGATGCCACAGCAACCTCAAACCCCTGGACTCAAGTGATCCTCTTGCCGCAACCTCCCTAGTAGCTGGAACTACAGATGGCACCACAACCCCTGACTAGTTTTTCTATTTTTAGTACAGTCAGGTTTTACTCTTACTCAGGCTGATCTCAAACTCCTGAGCTCAGGCAATCCAAGGCCTCCCAAGGTGATAGGATGACAGGTGTGAGCCACTGCACCCAATCCAAATCCTTTTTTTCTTTCTTCTTAGCTGTCCAATTTCACCCTCAGCCCCTCCACTTTCAACAGAAAAGTCTTCGTTCACCAAAGCCATAGAGGGCAGCCAAAAGAATCTGTGTTAGCCTCCCTTCCCCTCACTTCAAACTTTCATCTTACTCACAGGAATACTCTTTTCCTCATGTTGTTTGGTGACAAACGTGTGGATTCCTTTCCAGCGTATGTGTCCCATTCTTGCCTTATGTTACTACGCTCAGACTTCCAAAACAAGGATGATAATGAACATCCTTCTCTTGTTCCTTACTCAACCTGCAAGCCTTCCGTGTTTCCCCATTTGGACATTCTTTCAGTGTTTCCCCATTTAGAATAGGCCTGGCCACTGGTTCTCACAAAAATGCCTTTTTTTATTGATTGAGACAGAGTTTTGCTCTGTTGCCTGGGCTAAAGTGCAGTAGTATCATTACCACTCACTGCAACCTTAAACCTCTGATCTCAGGGATGCTCCTGCCTCAGCCTCCCCACGTGCTAAGATATAGGCATGAAGCACTGCACAGAGCCAACACTGCTTATTTTAAATGTCTCAAAGATAGACTATCCACAAGGGAAAAAAAGTTAAATAAATAAAAATAAATAAAAGCATATTCACAAGGAGTCAGTTCTGGGCTCGTCCAAAACCTCTTCTCTGTGATAAAGCTTTTTCTATACACTATTCTGCTGACAATGACAGAGAATACATTAAGTATATCTGCATGACCCTTTTAAAAATGTTTATCATATATTATCTTCCCGGGCATTTTAATCACAAGTCAGCTATTTGTTGAAATGTTTATTTTAGTATCTTCTTTATGACCACATTATATTCTTTGGGTAATGACTATAAATGCAGGCTACATGTGCTCATTTTGTAAAAAGTACAATATAGGTGAATGGTCTATAAAAGTGAAAAAAATTAAATTGAACCATATAGTGTAACTAGTAGCCAGCAGGGCCGAATAATCTTAGAAAAATCTTACTAGAAAAAAAAAAAAATTAGACAATCAGCTTTATGATACATACCAGCGAACAGAAAACCGATTTCAAAAACAATCCTCAGATGTTTAATAATATATGTTTTTACGACATGACTTTCAGCTGTTGTTTTCACCTTCCAGCTAGATTGAATCAGATTCTAACCACCCTTATGGCATTGTACATATGCAGGGAGCAAATGCAATCTATTGAAGCGAAGCAGTGTGTGTAAAGGGCTCAATTAAATGGGAGAATGTTTCTTGTAAATTAAAGCCCTATTGAATAATCATCTTCCATGCAAATTATCTTCCACAGGATGTTCCAACAATGTGCCATCATCATATGTAGCTGCTTTAGTACATGCTTATTTGTAATGCTTGACATAATGAATTCTCCCTCTTTATTCCCTTAGAAATGAGAATGAGAATTTAAGCTTTTTAATTTTTCCTTGCTAGACTGCCTTTGTGAATATACCAGTAGTAAGACACAATTTTTCCGTAACCTATAGTGCAGGAGAATGATTTAACCAGATCCATAATATGTTTTATCAGAAAAACAAATTAAATGGATTTCTGAAGAAAAAATACCATGTTAATCTCTGCTCCCTCAAAAAAGTAAAATTTCCCTGAAAGTCCAGAAGCTCACTCTCCTAATCCTCATCTCCAACCTTTAAGGATTCCATTCTTAGAAGAAAGTCATATGCTAAAATGTAAATACACAAAATAGAGAAATTTGCATAATGCATCAAGAGAGTCCACATGTTTTCTAAAATGTAAACAAAAATGTTATGTTGCATGTATAGATATGTGCATTTTTTGAGAAGAGAGTCCCAAAGGGGCCAAAAACCCACTAAAATATTAAGAATTACTGGCTTGCACCTGTAGCTCAAGCGGCTAAGGCGCCAGGCACATACACCAGAGCTGGGGGGTTTGAATCCAGCCCAGGCCTGCCAAACAATAACAACCAAAAAACAGCCAGGTTATGGCGGAAGCCTGTAGTCCCAGCTACTCCAGAGGCTTAGGCAAGAGAATCGCTAAGCTCAGGAGTTGGAGGTTGCTGTGAGCTATGACGCCATAGTACTCTACCCAGGGCGACAGCTTGAGGCTCTGTCTCCAAAACAAATAGAATGACTAAGAAAAGCTAAAAGATACAGAATCTCGGGTACTTTTATCTTATAGGTACAGAGGTTTAGTTAATAACCCAGTAGATAAATATTTAGTTCCCTTGGTGCTAAAAGCTGTACATTTGTCACATAAAACAATTCCCATTCAAAAGAACCAAACCAAAATATTCAATTGTGGTCATTTCTTAAAACCTAAAGAGAGATTCCGCATATACTTATGTGCATATGATGTTGCCAAAGGAGTTACAGGGGGAATCTGGACCAGAGCCCTAGTGCGTCAGCAGAAAGCTGGGGAAAAAAGACTAATTCGCTGTCACAATTTCATGCTTCATCAGGGTCTCTGTAAATGTATGACTTCTTTCCCTTTACTCCCAAATGCTTCCAAAAGTCCTTAGCTTAACTGTTAACTAATTCATAAATATTGAATTGCACTTAAAAAATTTTTCTCAGAGGCCTAATGTAATGGGCTAGGAAATTTCCTAGTGACCTTCGGGTTCAATTAAATACCACAACTGCTGTTAACAGCAATGACCACTGCGTATGTAAGTACTTGAGTCCTGTTATAAACTCACTACCAAAACCACCACACTTCTAGTTAAGCACAATCCCAGGTTCTATTCAGAATTAATGTGCCCACAGAAACCCTCAATTATAACCCCCACGATGCTGTAAAGAAGGCAAAATGTTCCTTATAAAGCTAGTGTGGTAGAAACACTGCAGGCTATACCTGCATTTATCAGCTGTGTCAAAAAATAAAAAGAAAGAGAGAAAAGAAAGCAGCAGCTTGAACAAGTAAAAATTTTCTTTAATTTTTATTGAACAAGTAAAATTTGTGAAGGTTTAAAATTAAAGAAAATAAAATCAGCATTACAAAAAGACTTCACATTTTTCCCAGTAAAAAGTGATTGAATCTTGTGCAATCCCCACCCAGTCACAAACATGGAACACATCAGAGACATAATACATACATAAAATTATCCTTAATTATGCCCCCCCAAAAAAGCAAACATTTTTCACAAACTGTCATAGCACTGTATACATTAAATTTTGTTTTTTTTATGCTGCAGATTTTGCCAAAAGCGTCACCATATTTTTTAAATAATTTATTTTTATTAGAAAAATAAAATGCGTTTTTGTTTGTCTTCATTATATCTACTACATGCACCCAGGGGTCTCAAGCCTCTCTGAGATTAGGGGACACTCCAATACTAGAATTTTGGTGGCACACTTCAAAGGACGGACGGGGTTACATACTCATTCATCACTCTCTATGTGAGCCCTCTTTACTCTTAGTGCAGTTTAAATAGAGCTTTTCACTGCCCTGACCTACATACTCACAAAGCAAAGTTCCTTCCAGCTCCAGCAAACAAGCAATCTCTCCTCGAGCTCACTGAACCTGTGCTTTGCCTTTCACCATGTGTCCTGGCCCACTTATCATCCCCTGACCACTCAGGCCATTACCTCAATCACAGTATTTCTTCTACCGAAATTAAAAACAAACATCCTCGCGCGGTGCCTGTGGCTCAAAGGAGTAGGGTGTCGGCCCCATTTGCTGGAGGTGGCGGGTTCAAACCCATGCCCCCGGCCAAAAACTGCAAAAAAACATCCTTTGGGGCGGGCCCTTGTGGCCCCATATACCGGAGGTTGCAGATTCAAACCCGGCCCCAGCCAATAAAAAAAAAAAAAATCCTTTTCTCCAAAATTTGATAACATCTGTGAAGAGTGGACAGTACAAGTGCTACCACAGCACACGTTTGAAACCACTATGCTAATTTAAGATGATTAGCTTTAAAAAGCTTTTAATAAATAACTATATGACATTTACAAAGTCAAAGTAGAGAGACATACCACATATGTAGACTTTAAACCATACAGTTCAGGGATTTGCTCCAGCATCTAGTGTTCAAATACATTCTCTTCTAGATATGTAAGCCTCAATAATAATTTATCCTATGTGCCTGGCAATCTACCCACATGAATTTATTGAATCCTCACATCAAGCCTGTGAGCTATATACTTAGTAGTATACGTATTTTACAAATGGAGGAACTAAAACACACAGAAGTTACCTACTAATAAGAGCCAGAAACAAGATTCGAACCCAGGTAGTCTGAGTGCAAATCTGCTCTTAATGAGGGAGCTAGCCAAAAAATTCATTATTGGCACCATATTTGCTATTTGCTGAAAAGATACGGACAAAACAGATAAGTCATCATTTTCAAATATATTCTTTTTATTTTTTTTGAGACACAGTCTCACTTTGTTGCCCTTGGTAGAGTGCCGTAGCATCACAGCTCACAGCAACCTCAAACTCTTGGGCTCAAGGGATCCTCTTGCCTCAACCTCCCAAGTAGCTGGGAATACAGGTGCCCACCATAATGCCCAGCTATTTTTGGAGATGGAGTCTCGCTCTAGCTCAAGCTTGTCTTGAACGCATGAGTCCAGGCAATCCACCGGCCTCGGCCTACCAGAGTGCTAGGATTACAGACATGAGCCACTGAGCCCAGCCTAAAATATTTTCTTTTTATGACAAAGATTAGGCAAATTATTAACAACAAAAATCACTCAAGTAGTGGATAACCTCAAGCTAAATGAAGAAACATACAAACATCTATGAAAAAAACTAGAAGCCAAGTTCCTCCACTTCTCCGCATCACTGCCCCATCCATAAAATAAGGGAGTTAAAATAGGTAATCTCCACAGTTCCTTCTGGTTAACACACTGAAAGATTAATACGTAATTTAAAAACCAACAATTCCATTGATGACTATTTTTTTTTTTTTGAGACAGAGCCTCAAGCTGTTCCCCTGGGTAGAGTGCTGTAGCATCACAGCTCACAGCAACCTCCAACTCCTGGGCTCAAGCGAGTCTCCTGCCTCAGCCTCCCAAGTAGCTGGGACCAAAGGCAACTGCCACAACAGCCGGCTATTTTTTGGTTGCAGCCATCATTGTTGTTTGGCAGGCCTGGGCTGGATTTGAACCCGCCACCTTAAGTGTACATGGCTGGTACCTTAGCCACTTGAGCCACAGGCACCGAGCCTTCCATTGATGACTTAAGGGACAACTGCCCACCACCAATAAAGTTAGGTTATAATCAACTCAGAAAAGATCTAAAGCTGCAGTCCCCAGCCCCCAGGTTGCACACCAGTACTTGTCTGTGGCCTGTTAGGAACCAGGCTGCACAGCATCACTGCCTTAGCTTCAGCTCCTGTTGTTTCCCCATCCCAACCTCTAATCCCCTAACCATGGAAAAACTGTCTTCCATGAAAAGGATACCTGGGGCCAAAAATGTTGGGGACCACTGATAAAGTACTTGAATTCTGAGTTATTCAAAGACACAACTATGCAATACATTTCTAGTTTCTAAATATGGTTTTTATTCTAAAATACAGCCTAATTATAGAAAGTGTGGTCCCTCCCAAAATCTATATATATATGTGTATAACTCACAACCCAGTTAACAGTATTTTAGGGTATTTTCTTCTAACCTTTTCCTATGCATAGCTTTAAATGATAGTCATAATTAGGGAGGGAGGGAAAAATCAAAGAAGGAAAGGAAAGGTCATTCTTTTTTTTTTTCCTACTTGAACAATTTATAATAGATATTTTTCATTTTGTCACAAGGTTCTACGTGAGCTATCTTCCCCACTACCTGTCCAACCTCTCGCAACTCTTTCCTGCCACTCTCACCTTTCCCTCACTCCACTGCAGGCCTTGACATTCCTGTTCCTAGAATATATCAGACACATTTCCAACTGACCCTTTGTACTTCTTTTTCTTATTAACTCTTAGTTTACATATTTTTTATTAAATCATGACTGTGTGCATTAATGGGGTGTGCAGATTTGGAATGTGTAATGCTTACATTGAACCGATTAACATAACCATCATCACTTACTTATTTGTTGTGGTCATTTATACTCTTAATAGATTTGAAATGTACCACTACATTGTGCACAATAGGTGAGGTCACGCCAAATACCCTTCTTCCTCCCGCCCTCCCCCCTCTTCTCGCCTTCTTTCTGGACTATAGTTGTGTTTCATCTTTCATATGAATGTGTAGATGATTATATATTGGTTTCATTAATAGTATTGAGTACACTGGATACTTATTTTTCCATTCTTGAGATGCTTTACTAAAAAGAATGTTTCAGTTCCATCCAGGTAAACATAAAAGATGTAAAGTCTCCATCCTTTTTTATGGCTGCCTAGCATTCCATGGTATACATATACCACAATTTGTTAGTTCATTCATGGATTGATGAGCATTTGGGCTGTTTCCATGACTTGGCAATTACAAACTGGGCTGCAGTGAACATTGTGGTGCAAATGTCTTTGTTGTAAAATGATTTTTGATCATCTGGGTAGATATGTAGTAGAGGAATTGCAGGATCAAATGGTAGGTCTACTTTAGTTCCTTGAGGATTCTCCAAACTTCTTTCCAAAAAGGATGTATTTGTTTGCAATCCCACAAGCAGTGTAGAAGTGTTCCCCTCTCGCCACATTCGCACCAACATTTGTAGTTTTGGGATTCTGTGATGTGGGCTAATCTTACTGGAGTTAGATATCTCAAAGTGGTTTTGATTTGCATTTCTCTGACAATTAGCGATGTTGAGCATTTTCTCATGTGTTTTTTTGGCCATTCTCCTGTCTTCAGAAAAATTTCTGTTCAAGTCTCTTGCCCACAAAGAAATGGGGTTATTTGTTCTTTTCTTATTGATTAGTTTGAGTTCTCTGTAGATTCTAGTTATCAGACCTTTGTCAGAAGCATAACCTGCAAATATCTTCTCCCATTCTGAAGGCTGTCTGTTTGCTTTACTTATAGTACTCTTAGCTGTGCAGCTTTTTAGTTTGATCGGATCCCAATAATATATTTTTGGTGTTACTTCAATTGCCAGGGGGTATCCTCATAAAATACTTACCCCCTGTACTTAGTGTTTCCTTTGCTTCAAATGTTCTTCCTCCAGATAACCTCATGTCTAGTCCTCTCGCTTATTTAAGTCCTTACTCAAAAGCCACTTTTTAAGTGAGATCTTCCTTGGCAACCTTATCTAAAATATCAAGACCTGAAATATTTCACATCTCCCCCTCCTACTGTTTTGTTCTTAACATTTAATCCTTACGTGTTATTTCACTTATTTATTCTTTACAAGTTTATTCTCCACCTTAACTAATATAATAAAATTTAAGTTCTCTGAGGGCAGGTAATTTGTCTTTATTCATTTCCTAGCTTCTAGAAAAGTACCTAACACATGCCAAATGTCTAATAAATATTTTCAGGTTAAATAATCTCTGAGCATCCTTTTAAATGGTTATATTTAGTTTCATCCAGGAATTCATCAAGTAAGTCCCCACTGATGGACATACTGGTTACTGCCAATTATTTACTATTCTAAACAATGCTTTTAATGCAGGGGTCAGCAAACTTTTTCTGCAGAGTATCAGACAATAAATATTTTCTGCTTTGCAAGGTCTCTATCATAACTCTCCTGCTGCAGCACAAAAGCAGCCACAGACAACAAAGAGTTCTGGGTCACTGCAGGCCAGATTTAGACTGTTTCATTTAATATTTTTGTGCATGTATCTTTTTCCATCTTTTCAATTAGTAAAATTACTAGATAAACTGTTATGAATATATTTGTGGCTCTTAATACATTCTGTCAAATTGCTTTTCAAAATGAAAATTAAGAGGAAGTAGGGCAACTGCAACACTTACACACTGCTGGTAGAGTATAAATTGATACAGCTACTTTGGGTTTTATTCATTTTTTTCTTTTCTTTTTATATAGTTACTTTGGAAAACTGGCAATAACTACTAAAGCTGAGTATGTATACCCCATGACTCAGAAATCTGTTAGGAGTATTTTTTTCTTTCAAAAAGGCTGTGCTAGATACTGGATGGAACACAGGGGGTGCCAATAAAGTCTTGCTTATTAATCTGAATGCTAGTCTTCAATTTGTAAAAATTAATCAACTATACACATTGATATGTTCAACTTTTGTTAAGTATATTATATTTCAAAGTTTTAAAGAGAAAAAGATTAATACTATATTCCCATCAGTAATACATACAAGAATAACTTCCTCCACTCTTCCTTTTCACTCACCAGAAATAAATAGTATTTCACTTTATATTTTTGCTGATTTAGTAGGTTAATAAAAAGTTTCTGGCTCGGCGCCCATAGCACCATAGCACAGTGGTTCCGGCACCATACACCGAGGCTGGCGGGTTCAAACCGAGTCCAGGCCAGCTAAACAACAATGACAACTACAACAAAAAATAGCCGGGCATTGTGGCTGGTGCCTGTAGTCCCAGCTACTAGGGAGGTTGAGGCAAGAGAATCGCTTAAAGTCCAAGAGGTGGAGGTTGCTGTGAGCTGTGATGCCACTGCACTCTACCCAAGGTGACAGCTTGAAACTATCTCAAGGAAAAAAAAATGCATTAACTCTCTATCATATTGATGCAAATGTTTTCTTTTTTCTATTCAAGACAGAGTGATTTTTATTAGGACCTGCTGTATGTAAGCCGCCCCATGCTAGACTTATTAACAAACAGTTATTAGAAGTCATAAATAGCTATCAGAGGTCTGCCTCTAAGGTTTCAAATTTTGGGTCTTCTGTGTATTATGCTATGTCACTTTATGGCCACTCCCGTCCCTCTCTGTGCCAGTTTCCTCTGCCTGAAATGCTTGCCTTCCAGTGGGGTGAGGCACTAA
>NW_003852409.1:15919270-15922569 GCF_000181295.1 Otolemur garnettii | reverse complement strand
CACCCTCAGTATATGGGCTGGCACCCTACTCACTGAGCCACAGGCACCGCCCAACACCAAAAATAATTTAAATGGGGAAAACCCTAAAGTTCTGATGCAATAACTTCATTAATGGAAAGTAAAGACTTCATACTTTATCAATTTACAAACACATCATTAGAAAAATGTATTATCAGAAATTTACCTTGTGGTAAGATTCTTAACAGAAAAAAAGCCAGCCTACTGGCCAAAAAACAATTTAAAACACACACACACATAGATATCCATATCAAGAAGGTATTCATATACCAAATATTTTCTTTTCATAAATGAAATATATTCATAGGCAGGATATTATTTATAAGAGTATATATACTTTTTCACCAGGCAAGGGGCTTACACCTGTAATTCCAGCATTCTGGGAGGCCGAGGCAAGTGGACTGCCTAAGCTCACAAGTTAGAGACCAGCCTGAGCCTGGTCTCTAAAAATAGCTGGGTGTTATGGTGGGCGCCTATGGTCCCAGCTACTTGGGAGGCTGAGACAAGAGATCACTTGAGCCCAAGAGTCTGAGCTTGCTGTGAGATGTGAACCACGGCCAAAGTGAGACTCTGTCTCAAAAAAAAAAAAAAAAAAAAAGAATATACACTTTTCATTGAATATATTCATATCCACTGACTATATCCAAAAGGAAAATACTTACAGAACTACACTAGCATATTACCGTTAGCTTTCAAAAACATAACATTCCTTAAAATGCTGCTCTAAAGGTAGAATAGGAATATCTCCAACTATTAACAAATTTTCACAAAAATTTTCAAAAGCTGTTTATTATAGAAAACAATGTGGAGGATTTTTAAAAAGCTAAAAATAAAACTACTATGCAATCCAGCAATCCCAGTACTGGATATATTAATATATCCAAAGAAAAGGAACTCAGTATACCAGAGGGATACCTGCACCCTCATGCTTACTGCACTGCTATCCACATAGCTAAGATACAGAAGCAACCTGAATGTCCTCCACAAAGAAAATGAGTATAAACACACAATGGAGTATTATTCAGCCATAAAGACAGAATGAAATCCTGTCATTCACAGCCATATAGATGAGCCTGGGCTATATTGCATTAAGTGAAATAAATCAGGCACAGAAGGATAAACACTAAATATTTTCAATCATAAGTAGGAGCTAAAAATTTTTTTGAGATTATGGAAGTAGAAAGTAGAACTGAGAGCATTAGAAGTGGGATGAGAGGGGCGATGCCTGTGGCTCAGTGGGTAGGGTGCCGGCCCCACATACCAAGGGTGGAGGATTGGAACCCAGCCCGGACAAAAACTGCAACAAAAAAATAGCCGGGATTGTGGCAGGTGCCTGTGGCCCCAGGTACTTGGGAGGCTGAGGCAAGAGAATCGCCCAAGCCTGGGAATTGAAGGTTGCTATGAGCTAAAGTGAGACTCTGCCTCTAAAAAAAAAGAAGAAGAAGAAGAACTGGGATGAGAGGATAGAGAGAGGGTTGGCTAACACATACAAGATCGCAGCTAGAACAGGAGCGGAGCTCAGGTGTTCCACAGCACGATGGCATGTGGTTAACTAGAATTTATTGTGTATCTTCAAAAGGGTAGATAAGAGGATTTTGAATGTTCACAACACAAAGAAATGATCAATGTTTGAGGTGATGAGTATGCTAATTACCTTGATTTGATCATTATACATTGTATGCATGTATGGAAATGTCACTGTATTTCATGAACATGTAGAATTATTATGTATCATTTAAAAATAAAAGGGGAAAATAATCTATTCCACCCTACACATAACATTTATGCATGTTATGTATATAAGTCTTAATCAGTATTTGTTTAAAAACTTAAAAAAATCTTCAAAAGCTGTCTAAACAATATTTTGGTAAATCAGTGAATCTTTTTTTTTTTTTTTGAGACAGAGTCTTAAGCTGTTGCCCTCAGTAGAGAACTGTGGCATCACAGCTCACGGCAACCTCCAACTCTTGGGCTTGAGTGACTCTCTTGCCTCAACCTCTCAAGTAGCTGGGACTATAGGCACCAGCCACAATGCCCGGCTATTTTTTGCTTGTTAGTTGTCACTGTTGTTTGGCAGGCCTGGGCCAGACTCGAACCCACCAGCTCCAGCATATGTGGCTGGCACCCTGAGCTACAGGCGCCAAACCTAAATCAGTGAATCTTTAAGGGCAGGTCAGGTGGGAGGATTGATCCTTTCTTGAATTGTAGAAAACTGGCCTAAAATCAGCCAGGCACAGTGGTTCACACCTGTAATCCTAGGACCCTCGGTGGCCAAGACTGGTGAACTGCTGGAGGAGTCCAAGACCAGCTACAGCGAGATCCCAAGACCCCATCTCTAAAAGTTAGCTGGGTATATGGTGAGCGCCTGTAGTTCCAGCTACTTGGGAGGCTGAGGCAAGAGGCTCTCTTGAGGCCAAGAGTTTTGAGGTTGCTGTGAGCTAAGGTGCCATGGCAGTCTACCAAGGACAACAAAGGGAGAGATACTCTGTCTTAAAAGAAAAGAAAAAAAGAAAACTGGCCTAAAGTTGCAAAACTTCAGAGCTGAAAACTTAAGTAAATTTTTCAAGTTGCCTGAGTTCATCCAGATGGCAGAAAAGAATTTCTTTGCCAGATCTCCACAAAACAACTAAACTGCTACCCTCACTTAAATTAAACTACATTTGAGGACTATCTTCACTAAAAATAATTAAAATCTTAAAAGTTTTGTCCAGGAGATAAACTTTAGCTATACGGGAACTCCACTAATGTAGAGCTCCTTGTTTTCTGAAGCTGCCAGATAAAATAAACTGCTGAACCAGATTTGTCTTGAAAATGTTAACAATCTAAGTAATTTAGAAAAAAATTAAATCCTTGCAACAAGTATGTATTGGCTTGTCACTATAAACCAGATAAACTAGAAAAGCTGTTAATAAATCAGCTTATTTGCATATCTTACCCATTCTTACCTAATCAGATATTTGTCCTCTTTGATCAACAGGGAAAAAAAAATAGTCTTCCAAATGGAAAAGTATCTACTGTACTCAATACTAATCTGAAGCCAGTAGACAAACTAATACATGCTCACACCAGAGAAAAACTGGATTCAATTCAAGCTGGAGGTGAGAAGGAGAGAGGACGGAGGAGGACTGGTGTGCTCCCACCTAATGGGTACAGCTCCTAGGGGCAGAACACAACCACAACAGGGACTTTACCTAACAAATGCAAACGTTGTAACCTAATCATTTGTACCCTCATACTAATCTGAAATTTAAAAAAAGGAAAAAAATAGTCTTCCAAGACAA
>NW_003852409.1:15917327-15918944 GCF_000181295.1 Otolemur garnettii | reverse complement strand
GAAGCACCAAGATGGTGGCAGACGCTGAGTTCTGGACTCTCCTCAAATCTAATCATATAAACAGGTTACAGGAATAGGGGTGAGGAAGAGATGGAGAGGCTGGCAGAAACAGGAACCTAAACAGGTAACACAACTGTATTGAACTTAGCACACACACACACACACACACAAAGTGAGCATCAGTGAAACTGGAAATCTAAGTAATAGTGGTGCATTTTAACAATATCAATGAATTAGTTTGCTACGGCTACCACAGCAAAATGCTATAAACCCATTGCCTGAAACAACAGAAATTTATTTTCTGGCAATTCTGGAGGTTAGAATTCCAAGACTAAGCTGTTAGCATGCTTAGTTTCTTCTGAAGCCTCTCTGCTTGGCTTGCAGACGGCCACCTTCTCACTGTGTTCTCACACAGTTTTTCCTCTGTGTGCACCCCCATACCTCTGTGTGTGTCCAAACTTCCTCTTCTTATAAAGACACCAGACTAAATTGATTGGGGCCCACTCTATCAGCCTCTCCTGAACTTCAACACCCTGTTAAATACCCTATCTTCAAATATAATCATATTCTGAGGTACTAGGGGTAAGGGCTTTAACATATGAACTGGAGGGACACAACTCAACCCATAAAATGTCAATATCCTGGTTGCACTATTATAAATGTAGCTCTACAAAAAGTTATCTTTGGGGGAAACTGAGAAAAGTATGCAAACAACCTCTCCGTATTCTATCTTACAATTTCAAGTGTATCTACAATTATTTGGGGAGGGAACCTACAGATGGCAGAAGATAACAAAAAAAGACATTCAACCCAATTAGGTGATAAAGTAGACCCATGAGTTCCAGATAAGCTGTCTGGGAAAAACATATCCAAAAAACTAGCACCCACATGGGATTAGCAACTGGGCAGATGAAGGTAGAAAAGGGAGAGTTCTAATGTCTCTAAGAGTTGGGAAAAAGAAATTACAGAAAATTACTCTCAGAAAGAGAGGATACCTTTTAAGTAAAACTGTATGTAAAAATGAGTAAAGTTTCTCAGGCTTCTGGACACTGTAAGACCATGAGGATCTACTAAGAGCCTTTAGCGGGGAAACTGTGGGAGACTAGAATCCAAATCAAATATAGAACATCAGTGGGGATAAAGGAGAGACCCCCAAAGGAGGTCAATCTCAAGAGAAGCCCACATACAGAGGCCATAATTTTTTCCGTTATATTGAAATACACAATCAGATAAGGACAATAATAAGTGAACTTGCTGATATACCATAATTTCAGAAGCAGAAGACACTTATTTAACTAGCAACCAGATCAAGAAACAATCCTTCCAGCACCCCAGAAGCCTCCACTTCCTTCTTTCTAGTCACTTCTCCCCCAAGGGTTGCTACTACTTCTGCTTCTAACAGAACAGATTGGTTTTGCCAGTTTGGGGACTTTATACATATGCAGAAATACAGTACGAACTCTGCTGTGTCTGGCTTCTTGAGCACAACATATGTCTGTGAGATTCATACATATTGGTGCATGCAGTTGTCGACTGTTCGTTCTCACTGCTATACAGTAGTCCACTGTGTAAACACATGATTTCATATCAATTCTGAGTCAGCTTAATATTGCTGTG
>NW_003852409.1:15911531-15915953 GCF_000181295.1 Otolemur garnettii | reverse complement strand
GTAACGATTTACTCTACCAATACTTCCAACAGCAGTGCAGGAAAAATCCACCTACTCTACATTCTTCCTAACACTTGATACTTTTCATTTTTCCCATTTACCTATTTTAGTGAATGTACAATGCTACCTTTGATTTTAAGTGATTGGTCATATTTTTAAAATATTTCAGATAAGTAACAAAGGAGAAAATCTTCAAACCATGAACCTAGGAAAACTACACTGGCCCACTCCCACCTCTATGATAGGAACTGTCTCCTAAAGCACAGGTAAATCCATCTAATTTAAATCTGAACAAAAGACAAGAATTAAATGAAAAAATGCTATGAAAAAGTACTGTGAGAAAAAATAACTTCAAAGAGTCAATGTTTTAATAGCCAAGGAAAGCACACCACAAAAACCTGTCCACAAAGCAGATAAGAAGTCAAACATAATACTTCAAAGTGAATTAAAAGAATTTAAGAAAATGATAGAAGCTATGAATGAACAGCAGTGTACAGTAAGAAATGACAGAGTTCAAGAAAGAGTAAGAAAGGAAAAGTAACGCAGGAAGACAAAACTAGACTCACGAGATAGATAGCATGGAAAGTACACTGAAGGGGAAAAAGCAAAAATAAAGCAAATATAAAAAATAAGAGAGGGCTGGGTGCAGTGGCTCACACCTATAATCCCAGCACTCTTGGAAGGTGGAGACCAGTGGACAGCTTGAGCTCAGGACTTCCAGACCCGCCTGAGCAAGACCCCATCTCTATAAAAAATAAAAAAACTAGCAAGGTATAGTGGTGCAGGCCTACAGTCCCAGCTTCTCACGAGGCTGAGGCAAGAATATTGCTCAAGCCCAAAGTCTGAGGTTGTTGTGCGCTATGAAGCCATGGCACTCTACCCACCAACAAAGAGAAAAAGAATCTGAAGAAAAAAAGACAACCAAAGATGCAGCATACCTGCAGCAGAAGGCCTCAAAGAAAATGAAAACAATGGGATAGAATAAACACTAAAAAACTATAATTGATGGAAAACATGTATTAAAAGACTGGACCAATATAATAAAAAACACACTATGCATCTGGGAAAACTAACAGAGAACAGTTAGCCTTAATCTAGCAAAATTATCAGCTTTAAAGACAAGAAAAAAGTCCTTTGAGCATCTAGGCAGAAAAGAGAAAGTTACTCATAAAAGAAAGAAAATCAGGGTGGCACCTGTGGCTCAGTGAGTGGGACACCAGCCCCATGTGCTGAGGGTGGTAGGTTCAAACCCGGCCCCAGCAAAACTGCAACAAAAAAATAGCTGGGCACTGCGAGTGCCTATAGTCCCAGCTGCTAGGGAGGCTGAGGCAAGAGAATCGCCTAAGTCCAGGAGTTGGAGATTGCTTGAGCTGTGACACCACAGCACTCTACTGGGGGTAACAGAGTGAGACTCTGTCTCTAAAGAAAAATTAAAAAAAAAAAAAAAAGAAAGAAAGAAAATCATATTGGTATTGACAACAATACATTTTACCAGAATGCAATACAGTAGAGTAAGGCTCACAGGCCAAATCCAGCCCACTGCCTGGTTCTGTAAATAAAGTCTTATTGGAACGCGGTCATGCTGCCTTTATATACTATGGATGCAACTTTTGCAATGCACTGGCACTTGAATCAATTGTTACAGAGACCTATAACCTGCGAAACCTAAGATAATTACTATCTGGCCTTTCACAGAAAAAGTTTGACAACTCCTGCAATAAAGTAACATTTTCATTTTATAAGATGCTTGAGAGATAAAAAGTGAGTCAAATTTGTTTTCTTTTCTTTTCTTCTTCTTTTTTTTTTTTTGAGACAGAGACTTGCTCTCTTGCCCTGGATGTGGTATCATCACAGCTCACAGCAACCTCAAACTCTAGGCTCAAGCAATCCTCCTGCCTCAGCCTCCCAAGTAGCTGGGACTGCAGGTGCCTGCCACAAACACAGCTAATTTTTCCTATTTTTAGTAAAGACTGCTCAGGCTGGTTTGAACTCCTGAGCTCAAGCAATCCACCCACCTTGGCCTCCCAGAATGCTAGGATTCCAGGCATGAGTTGGAATCAGCTAAGTAAAAGTATTTTATTCAGCCAGACTGGCCTTTAAGTATAAAAGCCACAGGTGAACAGTGTTAAATATGAAAGGCAGGGGATATTTTTCACATGAGCCATTTCGAAGGATCTGATGAACTTCAGACTATTAAATGATAAGAGAAGCCTGATCATAAGAACCTGTGGAGAATATATGTAACTGCAGAACTGAGATGAATGTAGAGGTAAAAGGGTAGTACGTGATTCATACGCGGTAAACAAGCAGAACAAAAAAATCCTGGGGACCAAGAATCAAGCTGAGGAGCTTGAATACGTAAAAAAGATAAAACTAAAAATAAAGGGTCAGAGATAATCCCTAAATTTCTGGACTGGGAAAACAGCTGGACGATGGTCCCAATGCACTGAGCTAGGGAATAAAAGAGAAGACAGATTTGAAGAGGAGGATGATACATTAGGTTGGGGTATGTAGAATGTGAAATGCTTATAGACTATCAAGTGACTATTTACAGTTGGTCACTGGAGAGAGGCCTTTACTGGATACTAGTTTTAAGAGTCATCAGAACATGTGTGAAATGACTAGGATGGTGTATAACTTACAATGAAAGTAGAAAGACCGATATTTGAAAAAGAGCACCAAAAGAAATATTTCCTCAGAACTCACAAGAAAAATCACAGCATTAGCATTTCCACTGAATTTGGCCACAAATTCTCTAGTATTCCATACCACTTATTCAGAATTTTCTATTTTACCCTGTAATCCTAGAGCTCTAGGAGGCCAAGGTAGGAGGATCCTTTGAGCTCAGGAGTTCAAGATCAACCCGAGCAACAGCGAGACTCCTATCTCTACGAAAAACAGAAAAACTAGCCTGGTGTGGTGGCAGGTGCCTACAGTCTCAGCTATTCAGGAAGTGGAGGCAAGAGGATTGCTTAAGTCCAGGAATTTGAGGTCACTGCGAATTATGAAGATACCACAGCACTCTACCCAGGACGACAGAGTTCAGACTCTGTCTCAAAAAAAAACCCCAAATATTTCTACTTCAACTCATTCAAAATAAAGCATTTAAAAATAACGAAGAGGGCTCGGCACCTATAGCTCAAGCAGCAAAGCAGCTAAAGCACCAGCCACATACACCAGACCTGGTGGGTTTGAATCCAGCCAGGGACCACCAAAACCACAATGACAACTGCAACCCAAAAATAGCCGGAAGTTGTGGCAGATGCCTGCAGTCCCAGTTATTTGGGAGGCTGAAGCAAGAGAATCACTTAAGCCCAAGATCTGGAAGTTGCTGTGAGCTGTGACGCCACAGCACTCTATCCAGGGCGAAAGCTTGAGGCTCTGTCTCAAAAAATAAAAAAAATAAATAAAAATAATGAAGAGGGGCCAGGTGCAGTGGCTCATGCCTGTAATCTCAGCACTCTGCAAGGCTGAGGCAGATGGATTGCCTGAGCTCACAGGTTGGAGACCAGCCTGCATCAAAGCAAGACCTGTCTGTAAAAATAGCTGGGTATTGTGGCAGGCACCTGTAGTCCTACCTATTTGGGAGGCTGAGGCAAGAGAATGGTTTGAGACCAAGAGTTGGAGGTTGCTGTGAGCTCTGACGCCACTGCACTCTACCAAAGGCAACAAAGTGAGATTCTGTCCCCCCCAAAATAAACAAATATAAAAATAATGAAGAGCTTGAATACATAAAAAAGATGAAACTAAAAATAAAGGAGTCAGAGATAGACCCTGAGCTCAGGAGTTCGAGACCACCCTGAGCTAAATGGAGACCCTGTCTCTAAAAAAACAGCCTGGCGTTGTGGAGGGTGCCTGTAATCCCAGCTTCTCAGGAGGCTATGGCAAGAGGATCACTTGAGCCCAAGTGTTTGAGGTTGCTGTGAGCTATGAAGCCACAGCACTGTACCAAGGGAGACAAAGTGAGACTGTTTAAAAAAGAATTCACAAATATTGTTAACTCTGTTGCAGAAATATGAATGTGATAAGTAGTGATTATGCCTTAAAAATGCAATGATAAAATTTAAAAATAATAATAAATATTTACAAGGGAAAATATAAGGAAAACCTAAAAGGATACAATATTTGCGATTAGAAAAGGACAGAAAAGTTTAAAGTGATATTAGTTTTAAGGAAAACCAAAAAGAAAAAGAATCCTACCAAGATACATCCTATTCCTGAAATGAAAGTTAACCTTTTGGTAAATGAAGATTCCAGAACAATCCAACAAGGCAAGGGGAAAGTAATGGAGGCAACTTTGGATAATCCTTTAGAATTAAAAAAGAATGTGTATGTTTTAATGCTCAGCTAACAAAATCTTCATTAACAAACAAAAACATTTTCAAGCATCAAATAAAAACATATTTGCAATGGGTTTGAATG
>NW_003852409.1:15907053-15910450 GCF_000181295.1 Otolemur garnettii | reverse complement strand
TTCAGTCTAGCAAAAGAATTCTCCAATCATGCTGGTAAATAAACTCCATAAATCAACTAATCAGAAGCAAAGTCAAGAAGTTATCATATAAGAGTGAAGCTCAATGGAAACTTTTTTAAAAGAAAAAAAGAAGAAATCTGTGGGGCTTCTTTAGGCAACTATGTATATCTCCTAAGTAAATATTATGAGCAGGTTTCTTTACAGACACAAACTGTCAGAAAACAAACTGTTCAAAATAAATGGCTTCTCTCCAATCTTCAGCTTCTCTATTTTTGACAGTGCTTAAGAGAAAAAGCTTACTTAGAGCCAGCCTCATACATCTGGTACCAGAATATTAATCCAAGAATGAATTCTGCATTTTTGGCGAGCAGCATGGGGTCTGTGCTGTTCTTAAACAATGCATGATGATAAAAAAAAAAAAAGCTGGAATGAGAGGTCAGATCTACACCTCTCATGGTCAGACCTGCTTCCCTACCAGGCTAATTAAAAAAAAAGGGGGGGGGACTTAAATGTCTTTGTAATGGCAAAAAGAATGAAATTATCACTTTTCTGTTTTCCATTTATTACGAATGATATTACTCACTTGTGGGTTCCAGTTTACACAAAATGGCCATTTTAAGTTTCCTTTAATGATACCACACTGATAACCAATAAACAGGAAAATGCTAGAGAAGTCCATGGTTTGCAAAGCCTATCAAATGTAACTGCAGACAATTTAGCGTTGTTTAAAAAAAAAAAGAAGTTGCTAAATGTCAGCTATATTTAAAAATCCAATTTTGTACAAATTCAAATTTTCTGTAAGTAGCATTTATTTGTCAGAAGATAAAAAGTAGCAGGAAAAAATGTCAACCATGAAATATGAAAAATAATTTATATGCCTTCCTAAGCACCAACTTACCAGAAGGGAAATCAGTTGGAAATGTTAAGGTTCTCTGGAATGCTTCTAGTTTACACTAAAATAGTACCATTAATTATACAGAAAGCAAATAGTATCTACATATCAGTTAAAAAAAAAAAGATATTATCTTTTAGCCAGCCCACATAAAGACTACAGTGACATCCCAGAAAACTGTTGGGCACAACTACAACTTTGTCAAAACAATTCTCAATACAGGCCACACTCTGTTAATGTTTATACAGTGACGCTTTGTTAAATCTTATCACTACCACTGACTGCCTTGTAAATACATAAATAAGCCGTTCAATTTGTTAATTTATCTTTTTTGATACCTTGAAGAGCTAACTAATAAAGAGTATGTATATCTAAGATCTAAAAGAGGTATATCTAAGACCTAGATTCTACGAATAGTCTAGAACTCCACTCATGATAAAGCCTGACCAAATTTCAATACCTTTCCGCTTTGGGCTATTCTTAATGGAAAAAGTACAGGAACACCGGTCAAAGGCCTACAAAGGCACAGAGCCACACATGAAGCTCTGTGCCATTGTGTAGATTTAAATTCACTTACCTAATTCACACTGGAAGTCAAAGCAGGAATAAAATTTGATCAGTTCAAAGGGGTTGGCTTGATCATTGGTAGGTTTTAAGCGTGCATAAACATACATACCAGACACTTATAAAATTAGGTATGCAATAATCTGTTAATGTAACTAGGGCAAGAATCTACATTAGGCATATTAAACTATCTCTTTTTATAATGACAAAAATCAATTTGCCTAATTTAAAATGTATTAAATTGTATATTGTTTTCTGGTTAATTTCTACATTTCACTTGATGGAAATTTAAACAACAAATAATTTTCCACCATACTGTTTTTCCTTTAAGTTTAGATGGTAATGCTTTTTGTGAAAGAAAGCCTCCATTTTCTACATATAATCATCGGCATGCCCCCCCAAAATTGCCTTAAAAAAAAAAAAGGTCTTGATAACTGTCAAACTTAAGTTTGTCAATAGTCTCAGTTTAAGCAAAAAAAAAAAAAAAAAAGTTTCCAGAAGTGAGCAGCAGATCGAGATTAAATACAAAGACAGAAACCCATACTTGCATCAAGAAATCTGTTATAATTAGTAATTATTCGAAATCATTTATTATTTAAATATCTACAAATACAGAGCAACTTTTCGTAGAGAAACTTAGCTAGGTAATTTAAGAGAAATCAAAACTATCTCCTTCTCACTAATTTTCAAAACACTGTACCCAACATATACAACCCAACCTTTGGGTCACTACGTATAAAACCTAAATATACGAAGTACGGGAAGCACAATAATAGCTGGAAAAATCAATTCTAGCATCCATGTTCTTCTCCTGTGTTGTGAAAGATCTCGTATCTTAAAAGAGCATAAAAGGTAGAGCATTGTTTATCGCACTCCAGTTTAACCACCACGGAAGCAGTCACTACCTGACTCGCTAGTTAACTGTTTAATAGGCAGAAGATTCCGTCATGTTAATCCTAACAAGTCTGGGGGGGAAAACAAAACTTTACTCCAAAACTTCAGGAAAAAAAAATAATAAATACACATAATTGTAAAAATCACAGCCATGTTCTCTTCCTTTAAGTTCCTATCTAACCTTAAAAAAGGAAAGAAAGACATGAGAAAACCAAAAATATCCTCTGCTCTGGTTTGATTTTGATTTGATGTTGGTCAGTCCAACCCCTGGCTTCCCAGGGGATACATTTCTTGATGTATTTGATAACAAACACACGCCACTGTGCGCAGCCTCCAAGGGGGGGGGCGCAGAAGAGCCTTTTGGAGAAAGCCCTCCTCCGTTAGAAACAATAAATAAGGGAGCGCAGCGGTGCACGTTCCTGCACACACGCCCCACACGCACCTCGGTGTGCCTCCCGAGGAGGGAAGCCAGTCGGGCACAGCCCCGAGCCACCTCTCTTCCTCCACAACCATCTCAAGACTTGGAAACTACGAGGGCAGATCTTTTCTTCCTCCTTCCCGCCCTCGTTCCCACCTCCAACAGACCCAGGAGCAAGAGCAGAGCTGGAGCAGGAGCAGGAGCAGGAGCGAGCAGGAGCAGAGCTAGACCCACGCAGCGCGCCCGCGGCCGCCGCGGCGACAGGAGCCACCGGGCTGGGGGCCGGCCCCCGGCAGCCCGACCACAGCGGCCACCGGAGCTCGCTGCCCCTCACGCCCGCCCAGCCCGCCGCCGCCGACGGCCGGCCGCCCGGGTCTCTGCCCTCACTCCGGCCTCGCTCCCCTCACAGGAGACAAAAGGAGGGTTCGGCCGGGTCACTGCGCGGCCGCCGAGGGGAAAGCAGAGCAGCCGCCCGCGCGGCCGCCCCCCACACAAAGGGGCTCCCCGCCCGGGTCGCAGCGTCGGCGCGCTCGTCCCCGCTCCGCGCGCGGGCTCTCACCCACCTGCAGGTGTCTGTGCGTCTGTCCATAGGAACGCGGGCGGCTGGGAGTTGCGGGGGGAGCTGCGGG
>NW_003852409.1:15904592-15906772 GCF_000181295.1 Otolemur garnettii | reverse complement strand
GGAAACGCGCCGCGGTCGGCGAGACCCACAGGAAGTGTGTAACGACACCTCCTACCGCACGCACCGAGCTCGCGGTCGTCGCTGCCGGGAGGAGGTGTGGACCGACCCTCCCGGTACACACACGTGAGCTCGCGGCGGCCGGCGCGCTGGCCCGGGAGGTTGGAACAGCGCTCCCTCCGCGTGCCCGAGCTCGGTTCCCGTTGCCCCGGCAGGTGTGGAGCCCACGGTCCCCTCTACGTACCGAGCTGTGCAGCGCCGCCTCCCACTACACGCCCCGAGACGCGGTTCCGGCTGCCCCTCGGAGCTCTCCCCGCCTGCACCTAAACGCTAGGAGTAGACAGAACCTGTTCGGTTCTTAGATGTGTTATAACGCATTAAATAGAGTCACCTCCACAGTCAGGGAAATCCAACACCTTCCTTCAAGCGACACACTACGTGCAGCCCGCAGACACAGCTGCCTGGTGGAGGTGCTAACATTAAACTACAACGCGCACACATCCTACCGAGGGAGCGAGGCTGCTTACTAACACCTGGAACACGCTAAGGCTAGGTCCTCTGGCACACTAAGGACCCAAGAACACCATCTACATACATGCTCAGCCCTGCAAAGGTGACGCTGAACACGCTACTCTACCTATTACCAGCCTCCGTCCGCCTGTATTTTACTAACCCTAACACTTTCACAGCACTTGCTATATGCCCAGAGTTTGCACTAAGTGGTTATCAAATTCGTTTACTCCAAAAAACTCCATGAAATGGGTCCTGTAAGCATTGTCATTTTATGAAAATGGAAACTGAGGAATAGAGAAATTAAGCTCAAGATCACATACATAGTTAACTGGAGGAGTCCAGATTCATTCCAGGAAATTTGGCCCTAGAGTTTTTTAACTCCTTTTACACTTACAGCACTGAGCATCTGCAAAGCAGTAATGATGGTAATAAATAACATTTAGCCTATCCAATTATCCCTATGTGGTGTTCCTATCTTAGCTTCATCCCACCTGTGACAGAAATACCTCAGTCACTCCTACCTTTAGAGTAAGTAAGGAGAGAGAAGAATATGATTGTGGCAGAGAAAAGAGGCTAACTTCTGAACAAAGAAATTGTTAAGGATCATACAAAACCGGGGCAGGTAACTTCCATCTCCTGTCAACCGCTGTCAATCTCCCAGAGCTGACTCAAATTGCTGTTCTTTTTTTTTTGAGACAGTCTCACTATGTCACCCTCGGTAGAGTGCTGTGGCTTCACAGCTCACAGCAACCTCCAACTCCTGGGCTCAAGCGAGTCTCCTGCCTCTGCCTCTCAAGTAGCTGGGACTACAGGCGCCCGCCACAACGCCTGGCCATTTTTTGGTCGCAGCCATCGTTGTTTGGTGGCTGGATTCGAACCCGCCACCTTAGGTGTATGTGGTTGGCGCCTTAGCCACTTGAGCCACAGGCGCCTAGCCGGGTTGCTGTTCTTAATACCTTCCTTTATCAACAGTCTTTCCTTGGGTATAGGACATAACCACAAGAGGGACTCTACCTAACGAGTTTCAATATTGTGACTTCGTTGTTTGTACTCTCACATTAACCTGCAGTAAAAATAAAATTTAAAAAACACTCTTCCTAATCTACACTGAATTAAAAAATTTGTGTAAATTTTTATACAAATAATTTATGGTTTGGCGCCCATAGCACAGTGGTTAGGACACCAGCTACATACACCAAGGCTGGCGGGTTGGAATCCAGCCCAGCCCAGCCCAGCTAAACAACAATGACAACTGCAACAAGAAAATAGCCAGGCGTTTGTGACGGGCACCTATAATGCCAACTACTTGGGAGGCTGAGGCAAGAGAATCACTTAAGCCCAAGCATTTGAGGTTGTTGTGAGCTATGACATGACAGCACTCTACCGAGGGTGACATAGTGAGACTCTGTCCCAAAAATAATAATAATATTTGTATGAAAAAACACCCTAGGCTCGGCGCCTATAGCTCAACCGGCTAAGGCCCCAGCCACGTACACCTAAGGTGGCGGGTTCAAATCCCCAGCCCGGACCCTCCGAACAACAATGACAGCTGCAACCAAAAAATAGCCGGGCATTGTGGCGGGCACCTGTGGTCCCAGCTACTTGGGAGGCGGAGGCAGGAGACTCACTTGAGCCCAGGAGTTGGAGGTTGCTGTGAGCTGTAATGCCAC
>NW_003852409.1:15903502-15904540 GCF_000181295.1 Otolemur garnettii | reverse complement strand
AAAAAAAAAAAAAGAAAAGAAAAAACACCCTAGGGCCAGGCACAGTGGTTCATACCTATAATCCTAGCACTTTGAGAGGCTGTGGTGAGTGGATCACCTGAGCTCAGGAGTTCCAGGCCAGCTTGAACAACAGCAAAACCCCATCTCTAAAAAATAGACAGACATTGTAGTGGGCACCTGCAGTCCCAGCTACTCGGGAGGCTGAGGCAAGAGAATTACTTGAGCCCAAGAGTTTGAGGTTACTGTGAGCTATGACGCCATGGCACTCTACCGAGGAGGGTGGCAAAGTGAAACTCTGTCTCAAAAATAATAATAACAACATAATTTACCTTCATGGCATTAAGAAAAACAAAAGTTTATTACTTTCTCTTTTTCTTTAATCAAATATTAGGATGGAAATACAGATGGAAAAACTAGTTGATCTCTGTTCAATTATTTCCATAAAAACTATTCTTTTTTTTTTAGACAGAGTCTCGCTATGTTGCCCTCGGTAGAGTGCTGCATCACAGCTCACACCAACCTAAAACTCTTGGGCTTAAGCTATTCTCTTGCCTCAGCCTCCCAAGTAGCTGAGACAACAGACGCCCACCACAACGCCCAGCTAAACAACAATGACAACTGCAACAGGAAAATAGCTGGGTGTTGTGGTGGGCGCCTGTACTTGGGAGGCTGAGGCAAGAGAATCACTTAAGCCCAAGAGTTTGAGGTTTCTGTGAGCTGTGACACCACAGCACTCTACCAAGAATGACATGGTGAGACTCTGTCTCAAAAATAATAATAATAGTAATGTTTGTATGAAAAATACACCCCACGGCCAGGCATGGTGGCTCACACCTATAATCCTAGCACTTTGGGAGGCTGAGATGGGTGGATCACCTAAGCTCAGGAGTTAGAGACCAGCTTAAGGAACAGTAAGCCCCCGTCTCTAAAAAGTAGACAGACATTGTAGTGGGCACCTGTAGTCCCAGCTACTCGGGAGGCTGAGGCAAGAGAATCGCTTGAGTCCAAGAGTTTGAGGTTGCTGTGAGCTATGATGTA
>NW_003852409.1:15901663-15903365 GCF_000181295.1 Otolemur garnettii | reverse complement strand
CAAAAAAAAAAAGAAAAAAATTCCCAAACACCCCAAATCCCACACAGTTAATTGCTACATATTTCAAAGATACAACTCTGAAGAAATTGAAACCCTTATGCAATGTTGATGGGGATGTAAGATGTCATGGCCACCATACAAAGCAACATGGAGATTCCTCAAAAAATGAAAAATAGAACTACCATATGATCCCACTTCTGGGTATATATAAAAAAATTGAAAGCAGAATCTCAAAGAGGTATTTGCATCCCCATGTTCATTGTAGCACTCAATAGCCAAGAGATGGAAGCAGTCCAAATGTCCATCATTGGATGAATGGTAAAGAAAATGTGTATACACACAAAATGGAATATTACTGTGCCTTAAAAAGGAAGGCAATCCTGTCACATGAAACAATGTCAATGAATCTTGAGGATATTATGCTGAGTGGAATAAACCAGTCACAAATGGTCACTGGATATGAGATATCTAAGAAATCTAGGGTGGTGCCTGTGGGTCAGTGAGTAGGACTCTAGCCCCATATACTGAGGATGGCAGGTTTGAACCCAGTCTCAGCCCAACTGCAACAAAAAAGAGCCGGGCATTGTGGTGGGTGCCTGTAGTCCCAGTTTCTCTGGAGGCTGAGGCAAGAGAATCACCTAAGACCAAGATCTGGAGGTTGCTGTGAGCTGTGATGTCACAGCACTCTACCAAGGGTGACAAAGTGAGACTCTGTCTCAGAAAAAAAAGAAAGAGGCTCGGCACCTGTGGCTCAAGTGGCTAAGGCACCAGCCACATATACCTAAGGTGGTGGGTTCGAATCTAGCCCGGGCCTGCTAAACAACAATGATGGCTGCAACCAAAAAAATTAGCCAGGCTTTCTGGCAGGTGCCTGTGGTCCCAGCTACTTGGGAGGCTGAGGCAGTAGACTCGCTTGAGGCCAGGAGTTGGAGGTTGCTGTGAGCTGTGATGCCACGACACTCTACCCAGCAGGACAGCTTGAGGCTTTGTCTCAAAAAAAAAAAAGAAAGAAAGAAAGAAATCTACAGTAGGTTCCGGAATGTGTAGCTCAATGGTTAGGTTGCCGGCCACATACACCAGTGCTGGTGGGTTCTAACCTGGCCAGGGCCTGCCAAACAACGACAACAACAACAACAACAAAAATAGGCAGGCATTGTGGCGGATGCCTGTAGTCCCAGCTACTTGGGAGGCTGAGGCAAGAGTATCACTTAAGCCCTAGAGTTTGAGGTTGCAGTGAGCTGTGACACCATGGCACTCTACCAAGGGTGACACAGTAAGTCTCTGTCTCAGAAAAAAAGAAAAAATATATATCTAGAGTAGTTAAAATCATGGAAACAGAAAGTAGAATAGTGGTTGCTAGGGGGTAGATGAAGGGAGAAATGAGGACATGATGGCATTCGGCCAGTATAGACTTTCAGTTTTGCAAAATGAAAAAGTTCTAGAGATCTATTACACAACAATGTAGCTATAATTAATACTACTGAACTGTACATATAAAAGTAGTTGGGGCCAGGTGCACTGGCTCACCCCTGTTATTCTAGCACTCTGGGAGGCCAAGGCAGGTGGATTACCTGAGCTCACAAGTTCAAGACCTGAGGCAGAGTGAGACCTTATCTCTAAAAACAGTCAGGCGTTGTGGTGGGAACCTATAGTCCCAGATACTTGGGAGGCTGAGGCAAGAGTATCTCTTTTTTTTTTTTTT
>NW_003852409.1:15900421-15901423 GCF_000181295.1 Otolemur garnettii | reverse complement strand
CCTTAGGTGTACGTGGCTGGCGCCTTAGCCGGTTGAGCTATAGGCGCCGAGCCAAGAGTATCTCTTAAGATACTCTTGAGTTTGACGTTGTTGTGAGCTGTGACACTATGGCACTCAAAAAAATAAAATAAAACAAAACAAAATAAAATAAAAGTAGTTGTTGCTTTTTTGGTTTTTTATTTTATTGCAGGGGATTCATTGAGGGCACTGATTGTATTTGTTAGGCAACGTCCCTCTTATAACTATGTTCTACCTCCAAGAGGTGTTTCACACCCCTCTCTCCACTTCCCCATTCCCCTACCCCCCACCATGTGCTAGGTCATCATTTGTCCTGATATCAGAATTGAGTACATTGGACTCTTGTTTCTCCATTCTTGTGATGCTTCACTAAGAAGAATGTGTTTCACCTCTATCCAGGTTAATACAAAAGATATAAAGTCTCCATCTTTTTAGTGGCTGAATAATATTCCATGGTATACATATACCACAGCTTGTTAATCCATTTCTGGATTGGTGGGCATTTAGGTTGTTTCCACAATTTGGCAATTGTAAATTGAGCTGCGATAAACAGTCTAGGACAAATGGCCTTATGATAGAATGATTTCTTTTTCCCCTGGGTAAATGCCCAGTAATGGGATTGCAGGATCAAATGGGAGATCTAATTTGAGTTCTTTGAGGATTCTCCATACTTTCTTCTAAAAGGGTTGCATTATTTTGCAGTTTACACTAGCAGTGTAAAAGTGTTCCCCTCTCTGCATGTCCACGCCAGCTTTGAGAGTTTGTAATGTGGGCCATTCTCACTGTGGTTAGGTGATATCTTAAGGTGGTTTCAATTTGCATTTCTCTCATAATTAGGGACAATGAGCACTTTTTTTTTTTGAGACAGAGCCTCAAGCTGTTCCCCTGGGTAGACTGCTATGGCTTCACTGCTCACAGCAACCTCCAACTCCTGGGCTCAAGCGGGTCTCCTGCCTCCGCCTCCCAAGTAGCTGGGACCACAGG
>NW_003852409.1:15898196-15899511 GCF_000181295.1 Otolemur garnettii | reverse complement strand
GTTGTCTATTTGCTTTGGTTCTTGTCTCTTTAGCTGTACAGAAGCTATTCAATTTAATCAAGTCCCACTTGTTTATTTTTGTTATTGTTGCAATTGCCACTGAAGTCTTCTTCATAAAGTCTTTCCCCTGTCCAATAACTTCAAGTGTTTTCCCAAGAGTTCCTTTGAGGATTTTTATTGTTTCATGCCTTAGATTTAGATCTTTTCTCCATCTTGAGTCAATTTTAGTGAGTGGAGAAAAGTGAAGGTTCAGTTTCAGTCTTTTACATGTGGTTATCCAGTTTTCCAAGCACCATTTATTGAATGGGATTCTTTCCCCCAGTGTATGTTGTTGTTTGTTTTATCAAAAATTAGGTGGCTGAAAGATGTTCATTTCATTTCACGGTTTTTTATTTGGTTCCAGATGCCTATGTCTCTATTTTTGTGCCAATATCATGCTATTTTGATCACTATGGCCTTGTAGTACAGCCTAAAGTTCTGACAAGCTGATGCTACTGGCTTTGTTTGTTTGTTTGTTTGTTTTTGAAACAAAGTCTCACTATGTTTCCTTCAGCAGAATGCTGTGGCATCACAGGTCACAGGGATGAAACCTATTTGATCATGATGAATAATTTTTTAATTTTTATTTATTTATTTATTCATTGTTTTGAAACAGAGTCTCACTTTGTCACCTTTGGTAGAGTGCTATGGCATCTTAGCTCACAGCAACCTCAAACTCTTGGGCTCAAGTGATTCTCTTGCTTCAGTCTCCCAAGTAGCTGAGACTACAGTCGCCTACCACAATGCCAGCTATTTTTAGAGGCGGGTTCTACTCTGGCTCAGGCAATCCACCCACCTCAGCTTCCCAGAGTGCTAGGATTATAGGTGTATGCCACCAAGCCTTGCCCATAATTTTTTTAACATGTAGCTGTAATCTATTGGCTAGAATTTTATTGAGAATTTTTGCATCTATATTCATTAGTGAAATTGATCTGAAATTCTCCTTTTTAGATGGGTGTTTTCCTGGTTTTGGTATCAGAGTGATATTTGCTTGTAGAGCATGTTGAGGAAGATTTCATCTCAATTTTTCAAATAATTTCTGCAATTGGGCATAAGCTCTTTTTTTTCTTTTCTTTTTTCTTTTTGCAACAGAGTCTTATTTTGTCACCCTCAATACAGTGCTGTGGCATCATAGCTCACAGCAACCTCAAACTCCTGGGCTAAAGCGATTCAGCCTTGCAGGTAGCTGGGACTACAGTCACCCACCACAATGCCTGCCTATTTATAGAGATGAGGTCTTGCTCTGGCTCTGGCCGGTCTCTAAACTGTGAGCTCA
>NW_003852409.1:15896691-15897754 GCF_000181295.1 Otolemur garnettii | reverse complement strand
AAAAAAGAAAAAAAAGAGATCTATTTCTTTCCTTTTTTTTTCTTTAAGACTCAAGCTGTTGCCCTGGGTAGAGTGCTGTGGCGTCACAGCTCACAGCAACCTTCAACTCTTATGCTTAAGCAATTCTTTTGCCTCAGCCTCCCAAGTAGCTGGGACTATAGGCACCGCCACAACACCTGGCTATTTTTCTGTTGCAGTTGTCATTGTTGCTTTAGCTGGCCTGGGCAGGATTAGAGCCCACCAGCCTTCCTTTATGTGGCTGATGCCCTGCCTACTGAGCTATGGGCACTGCCAAGAGATCTATTTCTTCTTGATTAAGTCTAGGGAGAGGGTGTGATTCCAGGTATTGATCCCTTTCCTCCACAGTGTCAAATTTCTGGGCATAGAGTTTCTTGTATTACTCAGAAATGATCTTTTGTATCTCTGTGGCATCTGTTGTTATTTCCCCTTTATCATTTCTGATTGGAATGATTAGAGATTTTACTTTTCTGTTTCTAGTTAATCTGGCCAAAGGTTTATTGATTTTATTTATTTATTTATTTTTTAAAAACAACTTTTCCTGTGATCCTAGCACTCTGGGATGCTAAGGTGGGTGGATTGCCTAAGCTCACAGGTTTTTGATTGTTTGTTTGTTTGTTTTGAGTCAGTCTCCCTTGGTAGAGTGCTGTGGCATCACAGCTCACAGCAATCTCAAACTCCTGGGCTCAAGTGATTCTCTTGCCTCAGCCTCCCAAGTGGCTGGGACCACAGGCCCCCTTTACAACACCTGGCTATTTTTTGTTGCAGTTGTCATTGTTGTTTAGCTAGCCTGGGCTGAGTTCAATCCCACCAGCCTTGCTGTATATGGCTGGCAATGTAACCACTGTGCTATGGGCAGAAACCTGAGCTCACAGGTTTGAGACCAGCCTGAGCCAAAGCAAGACCTCGTCTCTAAAAATAGCTGGGTGTTGTGGAGGGCACCTGTTATCCCAGCTACTGGGGAGGATGAAACAAGAGAATCACTTGAAGCCAAGAGTTTGAGGTTGCTGTGAGATATGATGCCATGGAGCTCTACGAACTCCTA
>NW_003852409.1:15895256-15896371 GCF_000181295.1 Otolemur garnettii | reverse complement strand
AAAAAAAAAAAAAAAAAGAAGAAGACTCTGTCTCAAAAAACAAAATACCAACCAATTTTTTGTTTCATTATTCTCTGAATCATTTTTTATTTTTAATTTCATTCATCTCTGATTTAATTTGGGTAATTTCTTTTCTTCTGCTGGGTTTGGGATTAGATTGTTCTTATTTTTTCAATTCCATAAGATGGTTCATGAGTTTATTGATGCACTCTCTTTCTGTTTTTTGAATGTAGGCATGTAATGCAATAATTTTTCTTCTTAAGTGTACTTTTGCTGTATCCCACAGGTTTTGGTAACTTGTGTCTTCATTGTTGTTATGTATGAATAATTTAACAATTTTCTCTTTTATATCTTCCTGAACTCAATTATCATTCAGCATAAGGTTGTTTAATTTCCAAGTCTTTGTGTGGGGATGAACGTTTTTGTTGGAGTTGAGTTCCACCTTTATTGCCTTGTGATCTGAGAAGAGACAGGTGTCATTTCTATTCTTTTAATTTTGCTGAGGTTTGATTTGTATCCTAGGATGTGGTCAATTTGGGAGTACATATCATGGGCTGATGAGAAAAATGTATACTCCTGAGCTTTGAGATGGTGTATTCTGTATATGTCTATTAATGCTGTTTTTTCTAGGGTCACATTTAAGCCCTTTACATCTTTGTTTAGTTTCTGTGTAGAGGGTCTGTCTAGTTCTGTCAGAGGGGGGTTAAAGTCCCTGACTATTATGGGATATCATATTGCTCAGCCCTGTCAAGGTCTGTTTCATAAATCTGAGTAATTGAATTGTTCCTTTGACTAATATAAAGTGTCCATCTTTGTTTTTCTTAACTTTAGTTGCTTTAAATCCACTTGTAACTGAAAATAAGATTGCACCCCCTCCTTTCTTCCGATTTCCATTTTCTTGAAATACTGTTTTCCATCCCTTAACCCTGAGTCTTGATTTGTCCTTGATTTGTCCAGGACTAGCTGTGTTTCCTGGAGATAGTATATGGATGGCTTGTGCTCTTTTTTTTTAATCCAGTCAGCCAGCCTGTGCCTCTTCAGTGGTGAATTCAGTCCATTGATGTTTATTGAGAGAATTGATAAGTGTGATGGAGATCTATTCTTTTTTTTTTTTT
>NW_003852409.1:15892172-15893911 GCF_000181295.1 Otolemur garnettii | reverse complement strand
AATAGCTGATGCCACAGCACTCAAGCCTGGGGCAACAGAATAAGCCTCTATCTCAAAAAGAAAAAATTAATTTGAAATGTATCATAAGATTAAAGGTAAAACTTAAAACTATAAAATTTCCATAAGAAGTTTTGGGCTGGGAAAAGAAAGATTGTCTTTTTTCTTTTCTTTTCTTTTTGAGAAAGAGTCTTACTTTGTTGCCCTCAGTAGAGTGTTGCGGCTTCATAGCTCACAGCAACCTCAAAGGCTCAAGCAGTCCTCTTGCCTCAGCCTTCCAAGTAGCTGGGACTATAGGTACCCACCAGAACACTATTTTTCAAAAACAGAATCTTGTTCTTGCTCAGGCTGGTCTTGAACTCCTGAGCTCAGACGATCTACCTGTCTCAACCTCCCAGAATGCTAGGATTACAGGCATGAGCCACTGTGCCTGGCCTAGGAAAAGATTTTCTTAATTACAACATCCAAAGCATGATCCATGAAAAAAAAATTGAGAAATTGAATCTCATCAATATTAAGAATTTTTGCTCTTCCTAAACACAAAAGAAAATGAAAAAACAAGCCATCAACTAGGAGAAAATACTTCCGAGTCAAAAATTGAAAATGACTTTTATCCTGAATATATTATATAAAGAGTTCACAAAACTCAATAATAAGAAACAATGGAATAAAGTCTGAGCAAAAGATTTGAGTTGAGACTTCACCAAGAAGATAGACAGCAAGTAAAAACATGAAAAGATGCTCAGCATCATCCGAGATGTGCAATTTAAAATTCAATGAGCAAGCCGGGCATTGTGGCAGGCACCTGTAGTCCCAGCTACCTGGGAGGCTGAGGCAAGAGAATCACTTAAGCCCAAGAGTTTGAGGTTGCTGTGAGCTGTAATACCACTGCACTCTACCCAGGGGGACAGCTTGAGGCTCGGTCTCAAAAAATAAATAAATAAAGCTACTGAAGAGAAGCCTTTTCAGTCAAGGCTTGAGAGTCCAAGAGCACAGCAAGAAGAGAAATATGCTAAAGTGAGTCCTACCTTCTCAGCTACTTTTTTTCCAGAACATTATTGATTTCTCTCTGGGAGTATAGAAGCCAGAAAGAATCATCCTAGCACTTATGGCAGCCTTACTGTCCTGGAGATACAAAATTTGGAGGTCAAGTCTATTAAGGCAGCTTGGTCTTAAGAAGCCAACATCTCAGAGAAAGCAATCACAGTAAAAACAAGTCAATCACTCTCCATGCCATTTTCACTCAGAGCATTTGCTGATTCCTAACCTGCATAAGCAAGGGGCACAAAGCCAAAAAAACAAGCAAAAAGCAATCACTGACAGAAAAGAAAATCTAAGCAGAAATCTTTGGCTGCCTTATGGTGCTGGAAAGAATTAAATAAAAGGAAAGGATACTGGTAAATATCTACCAGACTTTCAGTTGAGATTCTTTCCTAAGTACACCCTGAGAGTAAAAGAAAATCAGGAATAGCCTCAATAATGCTTAAAACACAACCTTGAACTATCTCAATTCCTAGTGTGGTCAAAGTGATCTTCCCAAATTTTCTATCTACCAAAGAAGAAATCAATGTTCTTTGGTGGAAGAGCCTTTATACACGATCCCTGGCATTCCACCAATAATTACGAAATATGCCAAGAAAAAAAATTCACTGAATAAAAGCCAGGAAGAAAAAAAAGGCAATAGAAACAGACATACACATCATCCAGGTATTGTAGTTATTAGATACAAACTTTCAAATAGG
>NW_003852409.1:15889340-15890865 GCF_000181295.1 Otolemur garnettii | reverse complement strand
TTATATCTATACCATAGAGAACTAGAAGCCAAACATGAAGAAATATGTAGCCCAGCTCGGCAGCTGATGCCTGTAATCCTAGCACTCTGGGAGACCGAGGCAGGTGGATTGTTTGAGCTTAGTAATTTTGAGACCAGCCTGAATAAGACTGAGACCCCATCTCTAAAAATAGCCAGGTGTTATAGCTGGCACCTGTAGTATCAGCTACATAGGGGCTGAGGCAAGATCACTTGAGCCCAGGAGTTTGAGGTTGCTGTGAGCTGTGACACCGCAGTACTCTACCGAGGGCAACAAAGTGAGATTGTCTCAAAAAAAAAAAAAGTATGTACCATATGGTTCCATTTATATAATTTCAGAAAATGCAAACTATTTTAGAGTGATAGAAAAATCAGTCATGGTTGGAAATGGTGTGGAGAATGGACATAAGTGACCACAATGAAGCTCAAGAAAACTTTTGAGTGTATGTTTGTATATGTTGTGAAGGATATGTCCAAAGTCCAAATAAGATGCAAAGTATTATTGATTGCCAGTTTTTTCTGTTAACACTTTGTGTGCTTTTTATGGTATTTTGTTGTTCTGTTTTTTTTTTTTTTTTAAGAAGTCTTGCTCTGTCATTCAGGTTGGAGTGTAGTGGTATCATAACTCACTGCAGTCTCTAACTTCTAGGCTCAAGCAATTGTTCCCTCTGAGCTGCCCCAGTAGCTGAGACTATAGATGCACATCCCCAGAACTGCTTATTTTTAAAATCTTTCATAGAGACAGAGTCGTGCTGTGTTTCTCAGTCTGGTCTTGAACTCCTGGGCTCAAGGAATCCTCTTGCCTCAGCCTCCAAAAGTTCTGGATTAAAGGTGTGAGCCACTATGTCTGACCTCTTTTAGCACTTCGAATATGTTATTTGAATACCTTATCAATTTCTCCTGGCCTGTAGGATTTTTGCTGAGAAATTTGTTTATAGTCATATTGACACTCTTTTGTATGTGATCTGCTTCTAATCTACTGCTATTCTCAAAATTTTTTTGTCATTTATTTTTGATAGCTTATTGTGTGTCTTCATGTATGCCTCTTGAGTTGAATTTGATTGGAAAACTCTAAACTTCCTACCTCTGGGTATTGATATCTATCCCCAGATGAGGGAAGTTTTTGATTATTATTTCCTTAAATATGCTTTTTGGTCCTTTGTCTTTTTTTCTTCTCCTTTTGCGATTCCTATTATGTGCAGGTTTGGTCTCTTGATGGTGTCCCGTAAGTCCTGTTGACATTTTTATTCTTTTGTCATGTCGCTCCTCTGACTAAATACTCTGTCTTCCAGCTCATTGATGTTTTCTTCTGTTTCAATGAATTTGCTGTTGAAGCTTTCTACTGAATTTTTCAGTTTACTTATATTCTTTATCTCTAGAATTTCTATCTAGTTCTTTTTTATTATTTCTACTTCTTTGTCAAACTTCTTGCTTTGTTTTTGTGTTGTTCTCCAAATTTCATTAAATTCTCTATGTATTCTTGTAGTTCACTGAATTTCTTTTTTTTT